>NC_051863.1:39709549-39769549 GCF_015732765.1 Culex quinquefasciatus
TCACGAACTTGTGTTCGGTGTTGACCGTCCCGGTCGAGCCATGGTATCCGTTCTTCAGTGCGATGAAAAACCAGGGATGCCCCTTTGAAAAAGAAGTTTGTTGACAAAAAAGCATCATTTAGTCATGTGTAATATTTTTCTATTTATTCCAACAGCACGAGGAGTATCTGGAGAATGTGGCTCTAGGAGATGTTCCCATAAACTTTCCGTCAACGTTTGCCGGTGAGTGGCGAATGTACCTTGAGATCAACACGTCGAGAGGGGGTCAAAGCGTAACCGAGTGCATGAGGATCGCGTTCGACATAAAGGAGGTGTAAGGAGATGGACCAGATCGATAGCACATTGTTTAAGCTAATTTGATTTTGGAAGCAAGAGCTGTGTTAAGGTGAATTTGGGAACACTTTCAGCAAGAAGATGCCAGTGATTTTCGTTTTTGCACAATATAAAATAAATATGGGTATTAAGCATCAGAAAAGATTTATTTAAGTGTGTTATAGTACTGCATTGCAATGTAAAAACCTTCTTATAATGAAAAAAGTGGTAAGGCGATTGTCAATGATCCATACAAAAAAGATTTGTTTTGTATGGACAATTGTCCACAAAGGGGGGGGGGGGAGAAGATTCTCAAAAAAGTGTCCACGTGGTTTATGGATGGTCCCGTATTAAATTATTGAAAACCAAGAGCGCAGTAAAGCTGTGTTTTTGAATAGATTCAACGGGGTCATCTTAAAACCACGTGGACACTGTTTTGAAAATTTCAATTAACTGCCCATAATTTCAAATTCGGCTATTTTGCCAATTCAATTATTCCGAGAAAAAACTCGTTTTAGAGTTTGTCACCAAATCTCCGTCAAGGCAATTTCCCTTGGGAAGGTTTTTTTTCTTAATGTAACCAACGATATTTATAAAAGGATGGTATTTGAGTTGATTTCTGGTAATTTTTTGACATCCGAAGATATGCGAAATCACATTTTCATACAAAAACTTTTGAACTATAAAGAAAATAAAATTAAAGCAGTATTCATCAGGAAATGATCTCAGATTATGTGTAAAAAAATATGTATTATTGCATCGGGAGCATCCATAAACCACGTGGACACTTTAGGGGGGGGGGGGTATGGTGATTGTCCATGATCCATACAAAAAAGTTTTTTTTTGTATGGACAATTGTCCACGAGGGGGGGGGGTAACAGATTCCCAAAAAAGTGTCCACGTGGTTTATGGATGCTCCCATCAAGAATGGTGAATTTTCATCAGATTTTGGTGAATTTTTATCAGGTTCACATTTTTAAACGTATTATTTGATTTTATCATGCTAAGTATTTGTTTGTTTTTGATAGTATTTGGTTTATTCCACCACCCCCTACCATTATCTCTTGCTTTTTTAGTTTTATAATATTTTTACAGCCATTTTTCATTGTTTTTGCTTGTTTCTCACATTTTCTACACTAGAACCCCATGTAACCATCCAGCACTAAAAAAAATCACTGTTCAGCACTAAAATCGCTTTAACAGCTGCGAGCTAATGCTAAAGAGTTTTGACATCTGTATCAAAAGTGCTTTTGCAGCCGATTTGCAGCAAGTTTTGGACTTATTATTTTTGATTTCCAGCTGGCCCCTACTGTTGTTGTTCCACCCCTGCAAAATGCCAACAAAGTTGAGAGAGGCAAAAATATTGCTCTCTCACTCTCTCTTCCCTCAACTCTATTTTCTTAGTTTGTTAAGTTTGTTTACCATTTTACCGACTCAGCTGATCGATGTGATGTGATGCCAGATTCCAGAAGTCGTGTCGTCACGCCTGTTTGGAAAATGTTCAAACGGTATGATTGGACTGTTTCAATTACTTTTACTTATCATAAGTAACTCTCATAATCATGATATCAAAGTCTTTGTCTAAATTTGTGTCATTCAAAGCCATGAGTAATTATGTTTCTTAGAGAGAAAAGAACATTAAACAATTTGATCAGGCTCAAAAACATTTATTCATAAATTGTATTCAAGTATTGCACAATTCCAAGCTATTCAGAACACTCTATCTTGAATCTGCAGCAGGAGCACCACGACCACGTCATGGCCGCTTCCAAAATCGGATTAATCAGCTTAGAAATTGTTAATTCTTAAAACACCTTTCCAGCCAATGACCAACGAACGGATGATATTCCCTCAGCGTAGATCCCACTTTGAAGTTACAATTCTTGATTTCCTGCTTCCTGAAAGATATTTGTTTATCTCTGTATTAGAGCAACTCTCTACGAAATCGGCCGATCTCGACCATTTATATTTTTTTGTATTTTTTTATTTGGCTCAAACTTTGTGGGGGCCTTCCCTATGACCAAAGAAGCTATTTTGTGTCAATTGTTCACCCATACAAGTCTCCATACAGTTTTGGCTGCTGTCCATACAAAAATGGTACGTAAATATTCAAACAGCTGTAACTTTTGAGTGAGTTTTATGATCAATTTGGTGTCTTGGGCAAAATGTAGGTATTGTTGAGGACTATTGAGAAAAATATAGGTTCACGGAAAAAAATTGCATATTTTTGAAATCATTTTTTTATTCACAAAAACTCAATTTCCCCAAATACATATTATCGAGATTTTTTGATATGTTTAAGGGGACAAAAACCCGCAACTTTTGAGCCATAAAGAAACATGGTCAAGAAATCTTCCGCCGAGTTATGATTTTTTGAAAAAATAGAGATTTTTTGGAAAAAATCAAAATTACATGCACAAAACTTATTTAACGTAATTTTATAGTGTAAAAATGAATTTGCAATCGAAAAGTACTTTACAGATTTTTTGATAAAGGACTCCATTTTCAAGATATAGGGGAAATCTACCCTTTCCAATCAAACACCTATCTTCGTCATATGGAGAGTTTGATGCTCGATTAAAGCTCCAAAAATACTATTTGGGCTATAAACTTACCAGCAACAGCACCGCCTCGAGTAAGCACGCAAATGTATGCGACTTACTGGCCAAAAAGATCACATTTAATGCACTTTTGATCATAATTTGTATTTTGCGAGACCACTTCTCATCATTTTGTTGGCACACACAGTGACACACACGAGAATCCCTCAAACGCTTAATGAATATCGCCAAAATTAACTTTTCACTTTCGCTTACTTTTTCACGGCGCTTAAGATATGAAATTGCTTCCAACTACCGGCAACATGTTCTTTTGATCATTAGTAAGGCACTCACTTGAAGAATAATCCCGAAAAATGTAATAAATTAGCAAGCGCCATCAAAAAAACAAACGCGCCAAGTCGTTTGACGTTTCAATTTTCACTTTGCATTCCAATCGAAGGCTGAAGAAAACCGAGCGAGAGACGAAGGCAAAAAAGAACAAAGGCTGGCCGTCAACACCACTAGCAGCACAGCCAGCGATGCCAGGAAACTTTCCCTATAAATGCCACTTTTCGTGAGTGTTCGTTTGAACTGTCAGCGCAAATGGCAACACTCGACAGAGTGTTGGAAGAAAAAAGAACTAAGCCGATATTAGAAAAATGGGCGTGGCCCAATGCATTCGCCTCGATTAGAATACCCTTGGGAATTTTTTTTTGTTAAATGCTTGGTAAAGAAATAGAATAACTTTTAGTGAAAGTGAAAATAAACAGAAATGTTCACAAAAACTTGCTCTACTCGTTGGTGTACTTGGTTTTAGTAAAATTCAAGGGAGACTCTAGATTATCCAGCATCATTCAAACACGACCGCTTATTAGGATTAAAATGGGTAGATTTCCCCTAGCCATCGAAAGTTGGATTTTAGTGAAATATTTGCAGTTTTTCGATTTTTAAAAATAGTGACCATTTCTTATTTTTTTTTTTTTAAAGTTCAGAATTTTTTTTTTTAAATTGTCTAAGAGACATTGAAAATTGGATTTCTGGTTGCTGAGATACAGCCGCTTTAAGAAAAAGAAACAAGCAAATTTAAGCTTTCTAAGTCTCACCTAAACAACCCACCATTTTCTAATGTCGATATCTCAGCAACTAATGGTCCGATTTTCAATGTTAAAACATGAATCATTCGTGAAATTTTACGATTTAAAAAAAAAAAAAGCTGTTTGAATATTTCCGTACCATTTTTGTATGGACAGCAGCCAAAATTGTATGAAGACTTGTATGGGTGAACCAATGACACAAAATAGCTTATTTGGTCATAGGGAAGGCCCCCACAAGTTTGAGCCAAACCAAAAAATACAAATAAAATCTATTTCCGGTTTTGGTAGAGAATTGCTCATTATGTAAAACTGTGCATTTTGAGTAAAAACTAACTTAATCCACCTAAGTGGTTGATGCCTTCCTCACTTTTTACCAACAATGGGTAATATGAGTGGTTTGGACAGATATTTCAGCTATTTTTTTGAATCCAGGAAAAAACGTACACACATATAACTTAAGTAAACATAACTCGAGACAAGGTTGCCAGATCTTCAATGTTTCGGACTCGTTGGAAAGGTTTTTCGATTAGCTAACCAACGATGGGTCGGATGGTGGATCCGGACATAGTTTACATACATTAAAGTGAGATCGGGCTTCCAAAAAGTACATAAATATTACTTAAGTGGTCATATCTCGAGACAGGGTTGCCAGATCTTCAATGTTTTGGACTCGTTGGAAAGGTCTATTGATTACCTAACCAACGATGGGTCGGATGATGGATCCGGACATAGTTTTCATGCATATAAGTGAGATCCGGATAAATGTGAAAACACATTTTTATACATAACTTTTGAACTACTTATCGAAACTTCAAACAATTCAATAGCGATGTATGAAACCCTAAACCAAGTCGAATGCAACCGGTTTGATCAAAATCGGTCCAGCCAGTGCTGTGAAAACTTGGCAAGAAATTTGAACACATACATACACACACACACACACACACACACACACACACACACACACACACACACACACACACACACACACACACACACACACACACACACACACACACACACACACACACACACACACACACACACACACACACACACACACACACACACACACACACACACACACACACACACACACACACACACACACACACACACACACACACACACACACACACACACACACACACACACACACACACACACACACACACACACACACACACACACACACACACACACACACACACACACACACACACACACACACACACACATACACACACACAGACATTTGTTCAGTTTTCTGAGTCGATAGGTATACATGAAGATAAGTCTACGAGCTGTATTTCAAAAGTTCATTTTTCGAGCAGGATTATAGCTTTACCTCAGTGAGGAAGGCAAAATTACGAAAATGGCAGAAAATGCTGCAACCAAGGCTGCAACTTTTCCCGGTTTTGAGTTTTATTGCCATGTTGATGTAATTACCAATTACATCAATATCGCAGCGAACGTTCAAGAGTTGTGCATCATTTTGTTATTCTTCTCACTCACTCTCGCACTCGCTCCCAAAATTCTAACAGTGCTGCCAGTTTTTCCTAAAAAATCAGGACGGAGTTGCCAGTGATAGATTTAAATCAGATCTATTCCAGCATTTATTAGAGCAGTTGCTTTAGAGCTGATCTGCTATCACTTTAGCTGTTTTATAGCTGATTAGCTGGAGCATGCCGTTTACCAACTAATTTATGACGGAGCGTGTCCCCACGCTTTTTCCTCCCCTGTCGATTCAGAATTGTGTTGTTGTTCGAACACTCAGTGCTCAAACTCAACCCAATTACGAGTCATCTCTGCGATACGGCTTTACGCAGTAGCCCTGGCCGCTTTAACGCTTGTGATGTTTCAATGCATTCCGATGCAATGGCGCACTACAAATGTCAATAAATGACAAGAAGAGTGCTAGGCGTCATCTAACCTAAGGCACTAATCTAATCTAATCTAAGGAACTCTCCAGTATCGCTTCGAAAGATTGGCTGCGCTAGGTTCTGATTAGATTAGATTAGATTAGATTTGGTATGGTCGTCAAAGTTGAAGAATATTGAAATTAAAAAATGTGGATGGAAGTAGCGGTCACCGTAAGAAAATATGGTTTTTATACATTTTTCCGAATTATCCATACAAATATCGCCTTAAAGTATGAAGTGTATCCACGTTGTCGTGTTATTTTGCCGCACATCGCTGGGTCCCGATGTTAGGGCGTTCAATTACCCTGGGTTATGAATTTCCCGGGAAATGAGAAAAATATGTTATGAATCCCGGGAATTTTTTGAAACAGTCATAAAGTCTATGTTTTCATTTTATTTGTAAAGGTTTTAAAGCTTAAAATAATACAATTATTACAATTTCCAGACCATTCAATTTTTTTAATTCCCCAGAAAAACCTGGAAATTCTCGTTATGGACGCACTATTTGGTTGACCATTCTGAGCATTGTCCAGAAGTTTGGTTGAATGTGGTTGCCGGAGTCCAAAGTTATAATTAAAAATGTTCACTGTAGTTCGGGCTTGTACGTGTGTCAAATTCTTTGTGACCAGAAATATCTTTGGCCAGTTGTCGCACTTACTGCAATTTTCAGAGTGTGTCAAGATATCACGACAAGATTGAAACTTCTTTCCTATAAAGAGTGGCAGCAATGCACGGATTGTTTTTGGATTTTTGTTGATTGAGAACTAAAAATCGTGTCGTTATTACTGCAAAATGTCCTAAGTAACTCATTTATGAAAATAGGTCAACATTGCATCAACTCGCATTCCTCTCCAGCTTTTCAGTAAACACCCACAACTCAATCATCTTGACAGGCACACAGCATGCATCAATACCTACCTTTTAATTCTCGCTGCGCGTCCGTCCGGGATATTGTCGCTTCTCCTTTGTCCAATCCAATCGAATCGAAAATCCAAAATTATCGGCTTACTTTCCGTTTTTATCACTCGCTGATACCGATTGTATAATCACGCACACACACAAATAAACACACCTCCAAACAAACACACACCAAAAGTGCGCGCTTTCACTCTCACACCCCCCTCTTTTATCAGTATTTAAACGTTGTCAATCACGTATTATCAAGTTTAATCCCTTATTCCACTTCCCGCACGTTTTGGGGGACGCAACCAACTCAACCGGATTGACGATCCCACGCGCTTGTATATGTGTATGTTTGTGCCGGCGATCTTGATCCCTCTGTTTTTTCCCGCTCTCCCTCACACTTTTTTGATTTTTTTATCAGCACAAATTTTTAAAAGCACCCCCCCCCCCTCTCAAGCTTTCAATTGATGAGTTCGCGTTTCACACGCACACACAAACGCTCACTCGCGAAAGCTCGTCCAGCAATTAATTCCACACAACAGCGCGTCGCGCTGCAAGCTCTTTTTTCGCTCTCCGCCTTCACCTCGTTCGCTCTCGGTATGTATCGCTAGCGCAACACGCTTCGTTTTGCGTATAATTTCCCGTACGACGGTTTAATCCGTTTTGAGCGCGCTCGGGTTGGAATTTTGGTGGCAGCGGGGCGGCGGGGGTGTAAAATTCTATAATCCGCTTTACGCCCTCGGGTGCGCGCGGTGCTCCGGACTCCGGAGTGACAATATTTGAAAATTTATTTCACCGTAACCGTTGGTTTGTGATGACTGTTTTTATTTATTTATTTTTATTTTTTTGGGTGTGGGTTTTAGATGCTCCAACTTTTTGGGTGCGAAAAAGAGTCACGAATTTTGGGACCAAACACACAATGTGTTTTGTGTGTGTGAATAAGTAAAAGCTCGAACTTTTTGTTTGTTTCCGCTTTGTTGTGTTTGGGAATTTGATTTTTTTGTTGTTGTCGTGGGGAATTGTTCGTGGTGATGCACCCCTTTTTTCGGAGCGTCACGATGATTAATAGGAGCAGCCTTGATTTATGGCTCCCTCGAGAGGAGTTCGCGCCGGGATTTGCCGGAGCGCGCCTGGCCGTGTGACCTCAGGGCGATTATTAGTAATTAGAGCAAATTTGCACAACCATTAATCATGTAAAGCCAGCCGCCCCAGGTCGCGTCCAGTCGACGCGCGGTACACCGTGAGTGTGTGTGTGAGTGTCCTGGGAATATACGGAAGGGTATGGATTTCAGCATCCGGTCTTCACCGGCCCCCCCTAATCCTCCCGGACCAAGTTCTGGCACGCTTTTTCCATAAATTTCCGCAAACCAGCCAACCAAGCCAAACTGTGCAACGACGTGTATGTGTGTACGTGTCCGCAACGTCACTCTGGCAGCTCACACTTGCTTCCTTGCTTCATCCCCAGTAAACGGGACTATCTCTTCAGCGAACTCTTGGTCCGTTCTCGACGCTTGAATTATTCACAACTGCATAGGGGGCGCCACTACGCCCTCGAACACTGCAGTCCCCCCGGCCCAGGGAAAAATTCCACAACGCACTCACACCCGGCAGCCTTCAAAAATTCCACAGGCGGCTACAAATCTTCGCCCGAAAGCCAAATCCCAAAAATCGCGCGACACGACACGTGTTCGATGCTCGCTCTCGCCCCGCACACGTCCACGTCCGGAATGGTCTGACAGCGAACTGGCGAACCCGACGGAACCGAGATCGAACCCTCGGAAGGACGCGCATCGCGCGGATCTTCCGGCAGGGGGCGCCCACCACCGGTGTCGGAGGCAAACGGCGGCCAAAAGCTCTCTCCCCCTCTCGGCGAGTGAGTGACTCGTTAACGGTGAGAGGGAGAGAGGTGAGATTCGCTCACGTGTCACGCGGGGGGTTCCCATACAAAAAAAGGGTGGTGCGTGACAACACCGGGTTGGGAAAATCGGGGTCACGATGAGCTTGCCTGGCCCTGGGTGCAACAGGTTGGGGTGGTTTTGTTTTGATTCTTTTGTGGAGGTTCGGTGAGGTTGCGCGAGAGAGTGGCGATGTGACAAATGTTGCGTGGGAGATAGAATGTAGCAAGAGAGGGAATGTAAGGCGAGAGTGGTTTGGGAGAGTGAGAGCCATAGTTGCGCTAGTTGGCGAGAGATGGCGGTTTAGTGAGTGCAAAAGCACCATGCGTTTCCATTGCAAAAAGTGCAAAAGTGCAAAAGTGCTGACAGCTTTTTGTTGAAATTGTTGCATTACCTGTGTTGGAGAAGTCAGATCAAATTTCAGTTAGAGTAAGTAACGGGAGGAAGTCACCCTAATATTGTATTGCTCTTGCTGGCTTGCTATCGACAAAAATTAAAAAAAAAAAAAACTTCTAAAGAACCGCCATAAAAAATTATACAAATTTCACTTAGAAGTTAAAAACTCGAGACAGGGTTGCCAGATTCTCAATATTTTAGACTAGTTGGAAAGGTCTTTCGATTACTTAACCAACAATGAATCGGACGATAGATCAGGACATAGTTTACATACATTTAGGTGATATCCGGCCTCAAAAAAGTGCATAAATATCACTTAAGTGGTCATAACCTGAGACAGATTTGCCAGATCATCAATGTTTTGAACTCGATGGAGGTAAGTATTTAACTAACCTATCTAACAATGTGTAACATGATGACATTTAAATCAATTTCTGGCCATTTATCTACACAACAAAAAAAAGTTGAATTTTTGGAAGGTTAAAAATTTGGTAGGTTGAATTCTAACTATCAACTAACTTTTTTGAGTAATTTCGACGGTTTTGTTCGAACGTGAGTCAGTTCAATACGGATTGTTGAATCGAGGTGCGTTGGGTTCGTATAAGCCCAAGGAAGGTTTATATGCACGCAGAAAAATAAGGCATATTTGAATCATCAAAACTTTTTTTTGATTTGAAAATTATTATTTTTGTTGAATCAACGCTAAACGTCAAAGCAGCTTTTTTGAAACAACAAAAGACTTTTGTGGAATTGAGAAAATCAAGGTTTGTTTCAACGCAAAATCTGCGTTGATTATATTCAACAAAAAATTTGTTGATTCAAACCTCGTACAGGCTGATTTTACTAAACATTTTTCTGCGTGTGCTAAAAAATTGCCACTTTGGCCACTCTGGGACCGATTCCGGAACACCTGTCGTTTGTATGGATAACGGTTCAAAAATAAAAATTTGGTTCAAAGGAGGCGTCAAGGTAAGTTCAAAGAAAAAAAAACCTTACTTAATCCACCGATGGTGGTTGATGCCTTCCTCACAATTATGTACATATTTGTTTCTGTAGTAAGAATGTCAAACCTACAAATTTTATCTAAATTTTGCTTCTTACAACATATCTACATGGAGTATGGGGTCTAGAATCCCAAAAATCATTGGACGTAATATTAGAACAACACCTACGGGGCTGTTTCATGAAAATTGTTCACTTTCAATAGTTATATTACTTTAAAGTTTTTTAAGCCTTAAGGCAGTAAAAAAATATATCTGTTAATTTTTCCCGGAAGTTTCAAATCAACAAAATCCCGGGAGCCAGATCTCTCCGGATAGATCCGGACAACTTTTTCATCAAAATATTTGAGATCCGGCCTCTAAAATGTGTACAAATGACACTAAAGTGCTCATAACTTTTGATAGGGTTATCAGATCTCCAATGTTTTGGGCTCATTTTCTAATGTCTTTCAAATACCTTTCTAAAAATGTATGATCAGACGGGGTTTCTTACAAAAACCACCCTTTTTACAATCTTTCAAAATTTAGCCAGAATCGTTTTTTTAGCATAACTTTTGAAATACTTAACAAAACTTCATAATAGTTAATATAGGTCTTGTGGGACCCTAAGACGGATCGAATGAGACCAGAACGGCCAAAATCGGTTAAGCCAGTCCGGAGATAATCGAGTGCATATTTTTCGGTGCACGGACTTACATACATACACACGCACAGACATTTGCTCAGAATTTGATTCTGAGTCGATAGGTATACGTGAAGGTAGGTCTACGAGGTCGAATTAAGAAGTTCATTTTTCGAGTGATTTTATAGCCTTTCTTCAGTAAGGTGAGGAAGGCAAAAAGGTTGAAAATGTAAAGCTGATTTGTGTTAGTAAAAAATAAAAATCCATACAAATGACAACAAACTCTTAGGATAAAAATCTTAAAAAAGAAGAGAAAATCAGAAAAAAGTCAATTCAAAAATATTTGATTCTTCTTCACACAAAAAGAAATAAATGAAAAAAAGACAAAAAAAAAATAGAAGCATACGAATCAAAAATGATAGAAAAAGCGAAGATGATGATAGTTAAAAAGAGCGATGAGTCAAAAAAACATTGAAAAAAAACTTGAACAACAGATGTTTGGAGTGTGTTCTTCAAAAATTCATACAACAAAACAAAAAAAGGCAGGACGAAGTTTGCCGGGAAAAGCCTGTATTTCATTAAAAAATGTGTAAAAATGTGAGCCTGATGAATATTCATCAGAAACACACACACACACATAAAAACACATACAAACAGACATTTGTTCAGTTTTCGATTCTGAGTCGATAGGTATACGTGATGGTGGCTCTACGAACTTTCTGACAAAAGTTCATTTTTAGAGCAGGATTATAGCCTTATCTGAGTGAGGAAGGCAAACATGGCATGAACAAAATTAAAAATGCTGTAAACTATCCCAAGTAACATTTTTTTCCAGGAGTTCTACAAGAGCTCTTCAAGATAGCTACAGCATAGCAGTTTGGACCGCAGTAGGATAAAATTCTCTTCAATACTTCTTCAGGAGTTTGGAAGAGTACTTGAAGAGAGTTTTATCCTACCGCGGTCCAAACTGCTATGCTGTAGCTATCTTGAAGAGCTCTTGTAGAACTCCTAGAAAAAATGTTACTTGGGATATCGTTGTCGTGAAATGATTAACACTCAAACGCTCGGGTAGTCATTTGACCCCTATTTTTTTTCTTAGAAATCCCATAACTTTTGATAGAATTGACCAATTTGGATGCTTTCGGTTGCAAAAGATCCAGATTTGTCTATATTTTGAACTGCCAGATGGGGGACAAATGTGGTATTCCGGATTCTGTTAGCCTCGGCCCTCCTATATGGGTATTTGGCCAATATAATAATAACTTTTCAACAGAAAAATTTCGGAAATGATGCAAAACTACAAGGCATCATCCTAATACATCATCCTGCAAAAATAATTGACATGGTTAAGTCCTACGGGGCAGCGGAGCCGGTTCCAGTTGGGCAACAATTGACATCAGCTCAGTGAACCGTTTCCGGATAGAACCTGTTCCGGTGCCCGAAGGTCTTCAGCATGTCATGTATCTATGCAGGATGATGTTTTAGGATGATTCCTTGAAGTTTTGCATCATTTCCGATTTTATTCTGTTGAAAAGTTTCTATTATATTGGCCAAATATCCATTTAGGAGGGCCGAGGTACCCCAACAGAATCCGGAATATCTCCGGTAAAAATGGACCACATTTGTCCTCCGTCTGACAGTTGAAAATATAGACAAATCTGGATCTTTTGCACCCGGAAGCATTGGATGCTTCCTTTGGTCAATTCTATCAAAAGTTATGAGATTTTTAAGAAAAAAAATAGGGGTCAAATGACTACCCGAGCGTTTGAGTGTTAAAAATCTAAAAAAAGTATTCATGCTGTTTTAATTTCAGTTGAACTGTTTAAAAAAACAGCAAAACAAAAAAAAATTAGAAAACCTTTACAGTTTTTGGTATTAAAATGTTCGTAAAATTTTTAATTCAGATTTAATTCGAATGAAATTTTGTCCGTTAAAAAAGTGAGTTTTTATCATTCGTTTTTCTATGTTTCGAGTTTTCCTGATCGATTTGCTACAATTGACAAAGTTGAAGGTTGTTCTAATTAGGGCATTCCACAAAAATCGGTACATGGATTATAAGGCTGGTACAAATTTTATTTAAATAAATTTTCCCACCTCCCTTCAAAGTTGGCCCGAAAAATCAGGGGGCAAAAAAATATTTTTTCAAAAAACTTCATTATTTTTATGAAAATTTAAGTGCAATTAGTTAAAATCAATTTAAAATGAATTTCCCTGCGTTTAGAATCATTTGTAGTATGTTTGGGTTGATTTAAAATCTTTTGAATTTTTGAAAATTTTCGATGTCTACTATCGCTAAAGTTTTTTTTTCGCTAAAATTTTTGTTTTCGTCAAATTTTACATTTTTTGAAAACTTGTATTGCAAAAAAACTGAACTAGTGTAAAATACATTTTAAAACAATTTTTCATGCAAATGTTGAAACTATGGCATGTTATTTTAATATTTATATTTTTTTATTTTTTTGCCCCCCCTCCCCCCCCCTCGACTCCGGCCAGAGCCGAGGGACAAAAACTTTTTAAAATATTTGCATCGGTCTAATTTGACGTTTACCAAAAGAAAAGTTAGAATATCCACAACAATTATTTAGAAAAAAAATGTTTGCATATGTTTAAAAAGAAAAGCAAAACGTATTTTGAAAAGCAAACAAAATTTCCTCAAACTTTCTAATTGACTTTTTTGATCTAACTGCTGTTAACTGAGTTACTGAGAGCTTCCCAAAGTTTTTTTTTTTTATTGGAACATGAGTTTATCTCAGTGTTATTCAATAAATTTTGATTTCATTTTTAATAAAAATAGTTTCAAGATCTGATCATAGCATTTAAAAGGTAACGATACATGTGCTAATTCCTCTCACAAGTTGAATCCTGATTAAAAAAAAAAACAAAATGGTATTCATTGAAAAGATAAATTTCACAAAAAAAATCAATAGCGACAAAAAAAAATATTGCAGCTCTTAACGAAATCGGTCATTTTTCAATTTTAATTTTTGTATTTGAGTAATTCTCTACCAACTCACACGAAATCGGGAAAAGTTGCCCCAACCCCTCTTCGTAACTTTTGTTCCTGATCACAAATTCGAGGACCGTTTTTTGATATCTCGTGACGGAGGGGCGGTACGACCCCTTCCATTTTTGAACATGCAAAAAAAGAGATGTTTTTCAATAATTTGCAGCCTGAAACGGTGATGAGATAGGAATTTGGTGTCAAAGGGACTTTTATGTAAAATCAGACGCCCGATTTGATGGCGTACTCAGAATTCCGAAAAAAACGTATTTTTCATCGAAAAAAAAAACACTAAAAAAGTTTCAAAAATTCTCCCATTTTCCGTTACTCGACTGTAAAAAAATTTGGAACATGTCATTTTAAGGGAAATTTAATATACTTTTCGAGTCTACATTGACCCAGAAGGGTAATTTTTTCATTTAGAACAAAAAATTTCATTTTAAAATTTCGTGTTTTTTCTAACTTTGCAGGATTGTTTTTTAAAGTGTAACAATGTTTAATAAAGTTAAAGAGCAGACAATTACAAAAAAAAAAATGATTTACAAACATAAGGGGTTTGCTTGTAATCATCACAAGTCATTGCGATTTTACGAAAAAAGTTTTAAAAATGTTGGTAGTCTTTGATCATGGCCGTTCGGCGTTCATGGTTACCCGCGGCAAAAAGAAACGCTGTAAGTTAATTTTTCAACACTTTTTTTTGTAGAATTGCAATAATTCGTGATGTTTGTGAGCAAACCCCTTATATTTATAAATCAAAATTTTTGTTATTGTCTGCTCTACAACTTTGTAGAACTTTTCCCGATTTCGTGTGAGTTGTTTGTAATTTGTAATTTGTAATTTATTGGAAACGATAGCCTGTTAGTATAACACTTTGTATCAGGTTAAGGAAAGACGTTGTGATTATTACTTCAGATCTAAAATAAACGAAAAAATTACCCAGTTGCAAGATTTGAAAATTAAGCATATAATTTCAAAGGTCTCAATTATATATTTTAATTCCTGTCACAAGTTGAATCCTGATAAAAAAAAACATTGAAAAGATAAATGTCACAAACATTTTATTTGCGCATACGCAAATACATTCGGCTTTCAATGTTAAAGCTGTGCCATTTTCTGACCACGAGCATATCATCGGACTCGATAACAAACTTCATCTCGCAGCATACATTCTGATGAAAAGTAATGTTATATCTAACAATAATCAATGATTAATTATACATGCCTGCAAGCATCCTTCCATGGAAAACAAAAAAATGCGTCTAGAATTTCTCGTCACAGTTATTCTCTCTCGTTATGCTTGATCCAGACATATTTTTCTTTCATTCAACCATTCCCGAGAATCGGCACAATAAAGAAAAAGCCGAACCAAAGCATCAAATTAATTATATTGATCACCTCATGCGGATGTCCCCTTTTGACTTTCTTGATACCAACCAGCTCTGCTATTGGGTATCGTGTGCTTTCCCAGCAGCACCGTTTCCTTTGTAGGCCGCTCAGTCACCACACACAAAGCCAAGCTGCCCTTTCAGCTCTGGTCACGATGTATGGCAGGCCAAGCTTTCATCTCGGCTGTTCTGGCGACGGTGACGCATTTCAAAAGGACGCAGAAGTTTGCCTTTTTTCCACGCTGGGAAAATAAAACAGAGTGAAAAGTTTGACTTTTGCATGAGCCGCTCGCAACGTTCGATGTCTAAGGGGGGCTAAGGCTTTGGTTTGATTTAACCTTCTACCACCTGTTTAATTTTTAATATTATTTGTAAAATTTAGATCATAATTCAAAACAAACAAAACAATAGCGTTTTTTCAGTTAAGTTTTTGAAACCATAAAGATAATTTATAGAAAATAACCTTTTAAACACATATTATATCCAAATGACCGAAACAGTATTTCCTACATTATATTTAACATCAATCTTCAATCAACAATTAATTATTCATACAAATTGACCGTAGCCACTCAAAAATATATTTTTTTCAATTTCGTTGTTAAACTATTTACATTCTCTGTTAGTCTTAAGAAAAAAATCACAGCAATATGGAAAAAATTTACTTTTCGATACAAGTGTTAAAAAGTCCAACTTTTCAGCACCCATTTCAGTGCTGAAAAGAAGGAATTTTCAGCACTTGTATTAAAAGGTATTGATTTTCAAATCTGTTATTTTTGGTAGTTAAAAGTAGGCCGTTTCGTTTCAATGAAGGACAGGAAAAGTTGACTGTTTCACAGTGGGATTGCAAAAAGTACTTTTTAGCATCCATTTGAGCGAACAAAATAATGATTTTTCTTAGGAAAAATGTGTTGACATTTGAATAATTGAAATATTTTCAAGAAAATAACTTTTTTTTTTTTTACTAGAACAAAACATCATGTGAATCATTGTAAAAATGAAATTCGTCACCTTAAGGGTTAAGGTCGATTCCAGATGAATCCAGTCAAGAAGCGTTCGCGTTTGATGTGACTGGAAGGCTCCGATGTAGGGTTCTCGTGCGGAAAACGTTGCTTGCAGTGATGGGTATTCCAGGAAGGAAGTTTGGTTAATCCACCTAAACAAAAGGTTGGGAATGTACCTTTAGGAATCTGTAGAAAAAAATATTTAAAGCTGTTTTCAAAAAAAATTACATTGAACATAAAATGATCAATTTAATTCAGTTATAAATAAATCAAAAACAGCTCCAATAATCATAAATAATTCTGCTTTTGTCCTCTTTGTCCGGTGGTTTTCCGAACAAGGCTTATTCTTCACGAAAAGCTGCGGCCTTTTCTGCGTACACGGTGGAAAACTCCCACTGAAAAACCTTGACCAGCAAAAACCCACCCAGTTTCGAAACGGAGAAGGCGAAAACAAAGCCGTTTTCCCACCGGGGCCAATAAATGAATGCCATCAGGATGTGGCCCTCAACCAATCGAACTTGAGTCGGCTTTGTCGCTTTTGTAAAGATCGATGAAATCGAAGCTCGCACCGGCCTGACCGAGGGGCTGCCCAGTTGCTCTTTTGTGTGTTTGAGTTGGAATGTTAGTCAAGTGGTGATGTTCCCAGTTTGTTGTTTTATTGCTTAATCTTCGAGTTTATCAGAAACGATTTTCAAAAAAAAATGTATTTCTTGACAATCCAAGCCAAAGTTGCTTGTCCACGACTTCATAATTTTATTCCGTAATCTACGCCTTCTACGACCAAATTTATAGAAGGCATCATCGTGGCAATTCAGGGTTAAGTTTTAAAGAAAAATGATATTTGGGGCACTCTTCGAGCTCTAGAAAACGAACATTTATATTTTTCGGCACGTCAATTTAGACTTAAAAAAAGATGCAAATTTAAAATTTAAATATCTCGAAAAGGCGTAGGCCAAATTTTAAGCGCTAGGTTGCATTAGAAAGGGAAGATCCAACACTACAAACGCTGAAAAATCTCAAGGGTCTTTTTCATTAAATTCGAGATGTCTTTATTTGCAAATGTCTAATTTTCAAAGGAAATGTATATGGAACCACCCTAACGAAATTCGGAAATTGTCCAACTAAATGTATTTCCATGTAATTTTTCCCGCTGAATCTGAATCTGTCCTCATAATTGAGCCAAAGTATCAAAATATTGATTTCTGGTCATATTTTGGGTTTCCATGTAAAATTACCATATAATTTAGTTCCAAATTGATTTGAAACGTTCCTTTTGTTTGAATTTCATTCTAATCATTTCTTAATTAATTTTTCAGAATCAAATTGAAGGTTTTTGCCTTCCTCACCTTACTGAAAACCTTAGAAAAATGAACTTTTTAATTAGACCTCCTAGACCTACCTTCATTTGTACCAGGGCTGCGTAGTCGGGTCATATTTCAAGCGACTCCGACTCCGGTTTTCTGGGATTAGCCAACTCCGACTCCGGCTTTCAGATCCAACCGACTCCAACTCCGACTCCAAGTCCGACCCACTAACTCTAGCCGACTCCAACTCCGACTCCGACTCCACATATTTTTAAATATTTCAAGAGTTAGTTTACTATTATTTCGAAAACATTGATAAATAGGATTATTTAAAAACTCTCTAAGTGGAAAAAACCGTAAAAAAGTTTCTAGTTTTACAAGTTTTAGACGTTATTGAAACAGGAATAAAAAAACACCAGTAAATTTGGATTTATTTACTTAACCTCAAATTTTCATTAAATTGATTAAAAGCTAAAATATTAAATTGTTATTTTTTAATGATCATTGAAAGAAAGCTGGCCTTAATGATTGATTTAACATAAAAAATTGCTCACTTTTAAATTGACATTCACAAGAAGCACAGTGACTATCATAGTCATCTTGTATTTTTAAATAACAATTTCAAACGAAACTATTTTTTAAAGCTCCATTGAAATTTTTAGACTTACATGGACATCACGCCAAGGCTGAAGAAGTTTATTATTACAAATCAAAACCTTCGTGGTAAGGACGATTAAGGGGTCCTTTTCAAATATCCGTGATCTAGAAAATATTTTACCTCGGAATTCTGGATTTATTTGAATTTTAATTTTTCTTATATTTAAAAGGAAGCGCACAATACTGGTTGCATCTTCATCTAAAACGAAGCTTTATGAATGGTCGTTCGCCTCCATGAAAATATATGAAAAAACTTAGTATTGAATAAAAAACAAAAATCTACAAGATAAATATTTTCTAGGTCACGGATATTTTTTTTTATTTTGATATCCTATCCTATCCTGAAATCTTGAGATTTGTTCAACGATAATTTGCAACTATATCGGAATAGTTTGCCTTAGGATCAACATTCTCAGATTTAAGTAGACAAATAGTAAACATTAAGATAGCATAGCATAGCATAACGGGTCTGCACCACGCTGTAGGGGGTGCCACAATGGTCAATTCAATATTCTTAGACAATTTGATTGCTACCCGGTACATCCAAAAATATCTAAGAACGTAAATTTCCACACTGTGCTCCAAGGCTACGCCCATACAGTCCCGTGGGGATTGGGAGGGGATGTTTTTGTTGTTCACTAGTGGCAAAAGTGCAGGGAACCCATGCGACTTTTAAAAGTGAACGGAATATTTTTGGGAGGTTTGGAATGGGGGTTAGAGGAATTTCATCGGGCCGATGAAAATGGTTGAATGCGTAATGTTTTAAATGATTTGGAAGTTTGTACGTGTAAATGTGAGTCTTTAGTGTATTATATAATAAGCATGTAGTTTTGTAAAAATAATAAATGAAACAAATATAATACATATAATAAATATAATAAATGGGTAATTCTCCGCCAACTCACACAGCAGTTGCCCCGACCCCTCTTCGATTTGCGTGAAACTTTGTCCTAAGGGGTAACTTTTGTCCCTGATCACGAATCCGAGGTCCGTTTTTTGATATCTCGTGACGGAGGGGCGGTACGACCCCTTCTATTTTTGAACATGCGAAAAAAGAGGTGTTTTTCAAAAATTTGCAGCCTGAAACGGTGATGAGATAGAAATCTGGTGTCAAAGGGACTTTTATGTAAAATTAGACGCCCAATTTGATGGCGTACTCAGAATTCCGAAAAAACGTATTTTTCATCGAAAAAAACACTAAAAAAGTTTTAAAAATTCTCCCATTTTCCGTTACTCGACTGTAAAAAATTTTGGAACATGTCATTTTATGGGAAATTTAATGTACTTTTCGAATCTACATTGTCCCAGAAGGGTCATTTTTTCATTTAGAACAATATTTTTCATTTTAAAATTTCGTGTTTTTTCTAACTTTGCAGGTTTATTTTTTAGGAGTAGTGCGGTGCCTGTGTGGACGCTCAGTCCTGTTTTTTCGTGTTATTTTCCGTCTCTTTTATGTCGCTGTTCGAGTGCATGGGATTGGTCATTATAATTAAATAATGGCATCAGTAGTGCGGTGCCTGTGTGGACGCTCAGTCCTGTTTTTTCGTGTTATTTTCCGTCTCTTTTATGTCGCTGTTCGAGTGCATGGGATTGGTCATTATAATTAAATAATGGCATCAGTAGTGCGGTGCCTGTGTGGACGCGCAGTCCTGTTTTTTCGTGTTATTTTCCATCTCTTTTGTGTCGCTATTTGTGTACATGGGGTGATTGGATTTCTTCTGATTCGTGTTGTTTTCATCTCTTTTGTGTCGTTGTTTGTGTGCATGGGGTGATTGGTCTTCATCTTCTTCTTCTTCTTTTTTCTTTATTTTTAGTTCGCGCGTTCGTTGGCCAATGAGTTTAGTTTTGTTCTCTTTACATAGTTTTCGATAGAAACGATCCGAATTCTTTTTTTT
Organism: Culex quinquefasciatus; assembly: GCF_015732765.1. NCBI lineage: Eukaryota > Metazoa > Arthropoda > Insecta > Diptera > Culicidae > Culex > Culex quinquefasciatus. The sequence continues at coordinate 39,729,481 of NC_051863.1, forward strand.
CGAGACAAGCAAGTCGTATTGCTGGATTAAGTCCTTTCTATATCATCGATGATCGGAAGGCACGCCGACGAATATGTTTTAAGGCTTATGATATAAAATCATTTTAATGAATAAAGCCCTTCTTACATCACCGTTGATCGGAAGGCACGCCGACGAAGAATTTCTGGAGGATCGCGGTCGAATTAATACTATATCTAAAATTCTAGATAGCTATCTTTCGGATTCGATTGTGAGTAGCGGGACTTCGCGGTTACTATGCAACGTATTTTTTGGAGTCTTTTTATATTTTAAATTTATAAGTCCTTCTTTAATCATCGTTGATAGGAAGGCACGCCGCCGGTTAAGTTCATTTAAGTTATTGTTTTAGTTTCATTACAATCGGTTACGTGGCGTCCTGTTTTCTTTTCGTTTATATTCGTTGATCGTAATAATTTATTCCAACTGGCAGCTTTAGTATTAACTCATCTACTATTTTTGACATTTGCTCGCGTTATCTTAATTGTACCAACAGTAAAAATATACTGATAAGTCCAGCCCATAACACTACCGCTCGGTTGGCACGCGTTCGATTAAAACAAACTTTTTAAATAATTAATTATTTATCTTTCCGCAGCCGGCTGCCTAAGATTTAAAATTTCAACCGATAAACAAAATGCTCATGGTCACATCACTGCCACTCGTGAATCCTGACCTCATACCCATCTACTAACCCCTCAAAACTCATGTGATACTTTGTCGGAGAAGCAGTCGATTGGGCGGTCTCTATCACTCAAGTATCGGACTAACATTCCCATCCACTTCCCCGTGACCCTACCACTGGTCGTGGCCGGCGCCGGTATTGATCAGCATGATAGGGGCCTTTGAGAAGTTGCGAAGCGAGGAAAGATAGCACCCACTTATCTTCCACGGCTCGTGGATGTAACTTCTGGAGGTCCTGGTCAATAACGGAGTAGCAACTGCGGGTGGGCACCTATGCTTATGCTTATGCTTATGCTTTGCAGGGTTATTTTTTAGAGTGTAACAATGTTCTACAAAGTTGTAGAGCAGACAATTACAAAAATTTTGATATATAGACATAAGGGGTTTGCTTATAAACATCACGAGTTATCGCGATTTTACGAAAAAAAGTTTTGAAAAAGTTGGTCGTCATCGATCATGGCCGTTCATGGTCACTCGCGACAGACACGGACGACGAAACAAAGAGAAACGCAAAAAGTAACTTTTTCAAAACTTTTTTTCGTAAAATCGCGATAACTTGTGATGTTTATAAGCAAACCCTTATGTCTATATATCAAAATTTTTGTAATTGTCTGCTCTACAACTTTGTAGAACATTGTTACACTCTAAAAATAACCCTGCAAAGTTAGAAAAACACGAAATTTTAAAATGAAAAATTTTGTTCTAAATGAAAAAATGACCCTTCTGGGACAATGTAGATTCGAAAAGTACATTAAATTTCCCATAAAATGACATGTTCCAAAATTTTTTACAGTCGAGTAACGGAAAATGGGAGAATTTTTAAAACTTTTTTAGTGTTTTTTTCGATGAAAAATACGTTTTTTCGGAATTCTGAGTACGCCATCAAATCGGGCGTCTAATTTTACATAAAAGTCCCTTTGACACCAGATTTCTATCTCATCACCGTTTCAGGCTGCAAATTTTTGAAAAACACCTCTTTTTTCGCATGTTCAAAAATGGAAGGGGTCGTACCGCCCCTCCGTCACGAGATATCAAAAAACGGACCTCGGATTCGTGATCAGGGACAAAAGTTACCCCTTAGGACAAAGTTTCACGCAAATCGAAGAGGGGTCGGGGCAACTTTTCCCGATTTCGTGTGAGTTGGTAGAGAATTACCCAAATAAAATCAAGATGATTCCAGGAAGCTGTAAAAAATTGCAGTAATTTAAAATATAAATACTCCAGATGGTTCCCATGCTGTTTTAGAAAATATCGTTAAATTAAACAATTTGATCATATATGGTATGAGGAGATGGTATGTTACAGGAAAGGAAAAGGATGAGGAATTATATAATCAATTATATAAATCATATAGTGAGTTGATAAATTTACACGCAGACAGTAAAATTACCACAATCCCTCACCCCATACGAACAGCGACACAAAAGCACACACAAAAAAAAAAAATAACCTGAATAATCACGACTTCGACTGACACGCAACAATAGTCATTTGCACAATGACCCCCATTATTTAATTCTAATAACCACTCACCCAAGCACACAAACAGCGACACAAAAGAAATGAAAATGAACATGCAAAAACAAGACAACGCGTCCGCGTGGTCAGCGCACTAATGATGCCATTATTTAATTCAATTATAATGACCAATCACCCCATGCACTCGAACAGCGACACAAAAGAGACGGAAAATAACACGAAAAACAGGACTGAGCGTCCACACAGGCACCGCACTACTGATCACAAATAGTAAACATTAAGATAATCGACATATTCAACGATGATTTCAAAATTAGTTGCAACTTTTTTTTTATATTTGATATCAGTTTGAAATATTTTAAGCGCGACTTTTGTACAAAGTTATAATCAAAATGCACATGTTGAGATTGTTATAATCTTTGAATATTTGTTGGAAGAGTTATCCTGTCAGTGATTTTTTTGTTTTCGATTTCCATAAATAGTGATTAATATTTATATTTTTTGATGTACCTCGTTACTTTTTTACTGAGCATTGATTTACTTGAAACCACCAAGACATTCGCTATCGGGGTATAAGATGACTGTGTGTGTACTTTTTTCAGACAGAACTAGATTAAATTTGATCAAATTTGAGTTTAAAGGGTACATAAATAGGGTAGGGTAGTCATCAATGAGACACTTTTGGTTTTCAACTTTCAAAGATTTTTCTCATTTTTTCATCAGCATAATTTAATGAGCTTTTTGTTGCATTTTCTTTCTTTTAATGTGTTCTAACATTGACCAAAATATGAGATCGATCCGACATCTACAGCCAGAGTTATTCAACTGTCTCATTGTAGACGCACTTGGCAGGAACAATGAGACAGCTGGGGAACAATGAGACACACTACGAAAATCAAAATTTTTCTAGTAAAACATCATGTTTTTGAATTGTTCCATTGCAGGTAACTTGCCTTGAACATTTTAGAGCAATTTTACCAACATGAAACTTTAATTAACAAAAGTTATACTAAAAAGTATTTAAATTTTGTAAAATCCGTATATTTATACCAAATAACTTTGTATTTTTGGTTAAATGTAGTTAAAACTCAATAAATATGCCAAAAATCACTTTCAATTCATGTTTTGAAAGATTTCCATCGATTTTGAAAAGTTTATTGAAGAAAAATCAAAGTGTCTCATAGTTACCCATGGGCTGCAATGAGTGGGGAACAATGAGACAGCCCTGGATTCTGGGTATATTTTAAATTTTGGCCAAATCTAATGAAAGGACATTGTAGCCCAACTTAATCCCTAAGGAACGTCGAAAGAAATTTGAAGAAATATTCGTTTTGGTGTAAATGGCAGCCTACGAGCGAAAAAGTATTTTTTGTCCATAATTTACTTTTACATCCCAGAATCAAACATTTATGAATAACTTTTCAAGGAAGCGTCCATAACCAAAGCCACTATAATGGCAGACGTGTATCCAGTAGACACACCTTTCCCCCAAATATGAGCCTGATTGGTAGAAACTACGACTTGTGAGAGCCATTTTATCATTGTTCCCCGTGTCTCATTGATGACTACTCTACCCTATTGGCGAAAGGATGCAGTCAAAAATCAATAAAATATTTCTGACCACAAAACCAATATTGTTTTTATTTTTATTTTTATTTTTTTTTGAGTTATGATGATACTACATACTTGGGTAAGAGCTGATTAACAGGTTATCATTTAGTGATCTCTAAAAAAATAAAAATGGCAGCGCAGCGCATGCAACTTGAAAAACAATTAAAAATATAAGAAGTTTTGTAAATTAATCTGTTTTACAGCAAATAATTCAAAATAAAAAATGAACATAATTTTTGTTGAATCTAAGATAACTCCGACTCCGACTCCAACTCCGGGTAATCAGAAATTTTCGTCTCCGACTCCGACTCCAGCTAATAAAATTTAGCCGACTCCGACTCCAGCTGTTCGAGTTTTTACGACTCCGACTCCAGGCTTTCCAAAAAGACCCGACTCCACCGACTCCGGCTCCGACTCCGACACTGACTCCACAGCCCTGATTTGTTTATATCGACTTAGAATCACCAGCTGAGCAAATGTCAGTGTGTTTGGCTGTATGTAGACATGTGTACCGAAAAAAATGTCACTGGAATGTCTCGTCATTGGCTGAACCGATTTTGACCGTATTGGCCTCATTCGATTCGTATTGGGGTCCCATAAGTCCCTATTGAAAATTATGCAAAATAATTAAGCGCTTCAAAAGTTATACTGAAAAAACGGTTTCATACAAGTTTAGAATTAAACAAAAGAGGTTTTTGAAAGAATATTTGATGATTATGATGATGATTATGATGATATTAATAGCAAGCGTTTCAAAATTCCTATCGAATAGCACAAGATTAATTTTTTTTTATTCATAACTTATTTTTATTAGGTCCTATTAGGTGCCGCGACCAGGTTGGGACCGAATGTCATTTTAAAATTGCGCTTTTTTGTTCGTAGACTAAACGTAGATGGGCGGCCAAAAGAGTCCATCTTTGTTATCCACGTGACAAACAATTGCGTCAGGAGTGGGTGGAATTTCAATATCTGAAGAGCAACCGAATGGAAGTTCCAAGATTTTGTATTTTTGAAGCGCAGTGATAATATCGGAGTAAGTTTATTCAATATGATTTGGCTGGTGCCATTCATAGTTATTGGTAATTCGCCGCTAACATTTCAAAAAAACCCTCTTCTTAAGCCCTTCCCGCCCAGAGCAAAATCGAGATTTTTTTGCAATTTTCACCATAACTCGTAACTGGATCGACTGAATTGGATGAAATTTTAATAGTTATAAGCCAACAATCTATATAAACTAACGCTAAAGTTGAATCAGGTTAAAAAAATGCATGGTTGCAGAGAAATTTAGTTTTGAAGACAAAAAATATTGGTGCTCTGGAGTAATCATGGGCATTAGAGGGTTAAAAAGTGTTGACTTCAAATACATCAAAAGCTCGACGTTCTCAACTTTTTGTTCCTGACAAAATAAATTATAGATCGATTACAATACTTGCCACTTCTAAGTATCATTTTTCAAACAGTAAATTGGTTCCGCTTTGACAGTTCTAAATTGAGGCCGCTTTGCGGACCACTATTCTGCACCCAGGTAGGACCTATGGTATCGATATACAAAGTTTCAACAAAATAAAAACAATAAATTAAAAACAAAAATATTACAGCAATTTTTTTTTGTGAAATTCTAAACAATTGCTCAAAAGTTATTCACATTGAAAATCGATTCATAAGTTTCCGAAATATGAATTATCGTCATTTGAAAGTTGGAACCTAATAAGGTAACACTGAGAAAAACTAATTTTTCACTAATTTAAATGTTTATTACTGTATCTAAACAAACAGCTGTCCGATCATGTTTTTTTAATTAGAAAATATGGTAAGCTTTTTGGAAATATTGTTTGCTCTGGTCGCTTTTCCAAATGAAATATTTTGTTACAACCAAGGTTGTAAATCGATAAAATTATCGTTGCTAATATTATCGTCGTGACGATAACGATAATCTATCACTATCAATATTGTTATTCCGATAATTTTATCGACGATTACGGACGATAACTTATTTTTCATATATTTCTAAAATTGACTAAAACAACTAAATTATGAGAAATTTTCAAGCTTCTTCTTGGTAAATATTTTTTGATAATATGGTAAGATCCAATGTATAAATACTTAAAAAAATCACAAAATACCGTACTTTTTCAAGTACTAAATTTTTTTAAAATTGCTGTTTGGGTATCAAACGATCCTAAATTGTGCATGAATTTTCATGTATTTTAACACGAATGTTTTTTTTTTTTAAGAATAAAATCAACCTGCTTTTTCAGTCAAAAAACTCTAAAACAGTTAAAATACATTCCATTTTGGAAACGTTTGATAACCATTTTGCGAATCGTAAAAAAAAATATTATTTTTGAGAAAATACGGTATTTTGTGAAAAATTTAGTATTTCATTAAAAATCACTAAAACTGTTAAAATACATTTGAAATTTCGAATCGTTACATACCCATATTGCAAATTCCAAAAAAATAGTATTTTCGAGAAAATACGGTATTTTGTGAAAATTTGAGTATTTCATTCAAAAAACTCTTAAACAGTGAAAATGCATGCAAAATTTTGAATCGTTTTATAATATGGGTAAATTATTATTTATTTGATTACTTTAAAAACGGTATTTTGAGATTTTGCTTTGAAACTAACCATATATCAAAAAAGTGTTTGCTTACAAGAAGCTTAAAAATTCAATATAATTTGGTTGGTTTTAGTCATTTTTAGAAACATATTAAACATAAGTTACCGCCCATTATCGTCGATAAAATTATCCCTGATAGAATTATCGGAATAACGATAACGATAAAACTATCGTTATTTATCCTCCATAATTGTATCGTTAACAACAGGGTTGTTAACCACAAAAGCCGCCACAAAACCAATTTCGAAAATGCAGTTTAACGGGACGTCATGCGTGGTTGGCTGGTTGGGAAGTGTGATAGAGAGAGAATGTTATCGCTGGGAATCACGAGATATAAGAAGAGATCTCAGATGCTATAGTGACGGTCGCTATACTCTCGGATGTTTTTGGTGCAGAGATAATCAATTGATAGCTTTTCTATCACTCATTTGCAACACTGGTTAACAACTTTGAATGTGCACTTGAATAAAAAAAATCAATATTCTCTCAAAATCATCTTTAAAAAAACCATAACAAGCGAAAAAATGACTTTTTGCCAAAAGGAAAAAAATATTAGAAAATAAAGTTCTAAATATTCAAATGGCTTTAAAGATATTTTGTCTTGAACGATTCAAAAGTAATTGAAAAATAACAAATTTGCTGTTTTATTTTTAACATGTAGCCACCTTAGACGAGTGTTGTAAATTTATTATCAATTTTCAGTAAAAAATGCAATTTATACTTGTTTGTTTAAAGTTTGGTTGTTGACAAGGTTGTCAACATTCATCTCAGAAAAGTTGAATTTTTGGCAACAATACCCCACAAATGAGCAACCCCTCGACTCAAATCTCCCTTCAACTCTCTGGGGGAGGAGGTCGTCCTCCTCGGCCCAACTTCCTACAGTCCATCATCGAAGCAAATCGATGGGCCCTACTAACGCATAACAGGTCCAGTCAATTTCTGATTGCTCTCTCCCTTGGAAAGGGAGCCCAAGAGAAAACCTCGCCTAATTAATTAATAGTCGTATTTATCAGTGTTTTCGCCCCGCCAGTAATAAATACCAGTTAAAAGCATTTTGGGGCCCCGGTTCTTTTGATGGTTTCGCCGAACGGGGTGTAGGGGTTGTTGTTTTTTTTTGCGTCCGCGTGTGCAACAGGGGAAAGGACCACCCCCACTCCCACGTAGCCACGACTGGTGACCGCGATAATTTAATGAGTTTTCGGCTTTTCTTCTGCTTGTCGAGCATTTTGATGGCGAAAAAAAAGTTCATTTTTGTGACATTTTTTCCCACTAATTACCGAAAACGGGAGGCACGTGCCCACGAGTGCAGGCCCAACTTTGGGGCGGAAGGAGGATGGAGAAAATAAAACTCATCAATAACAATCGACAGCTATTAAGTCTGTGTGTTGTGTGAGTTAGTGTGCGAACTTTGCCTATTATTGACGACCATGCTGCTGACGGTTGGCTGGTTTTGGCAAACCATTTTTTTGACGTGGGGCTTCCTTTCATCTCGGTTGCTTAAATTATCGCGAAAATTATTTTTCCCAATTTCTACCAAATATGTTTTCATGTATTTAGATCGGCCTGACGGCCACTTGTGGGACTTTACTGCGAACTTGACCAATTTCCATAACAATACAATCATTGCTTGTAGAGTTGGTCTTGTAGAAACTGTTGTACTGGGACAATGGCTATTGACATTTCTGATGAATGTGTTACATAGCGCTGCATATTTATTACTGGAATAATGAGAACTAATCAAAACAAACAATTAGGTGTTATTCCTAATGCACATTTACACGAACAACACTGAACACGAATCTGAGATTCATTTAATGAAATCTCGCGATGGTGGGGTTTTGGTTCGGGTTCTGGTTTTTTTTCTAGGATACATTTTTCAATAATTTCTTGCTCGAAAACTTGAAGAGGTAGAAATGTGGTTTTAAAGGGAATTTTGTTTATGAAATGGACGCCCGATTTTCTTCATTTTTTGCATTTTTGTTGTAGATCAATGTAATCATAAGATATTTTCATGCATTCTTCATCAGTTAACAGAATTTTAAGCAAGGCTGTGGAGTCGGAGTCGGAGTCGAAGCCGAAGTCGGTGGAGTCGGGTCTTTTTGGGGACCTGGAGTCGGAGTCGGAGCCGGAGTCGTCAAAACTCGAATAGCTGGAGTCGGAGTCGGAGTCGGAGTCGTCTAAATTTTATGAGCTGGAGTCGGAGTTGGAGCCGGAGTCGTAAATTTCTGATAGACCTGGAGTCGGAGCTGGAGTCGGAGTTGTCAAAAAAATTAATATAATTGAATCTATTTATTGTTGAAAATTTGTTATAATTCTCGTCAATCATCAATTTTTTAAAATATTTTAAATTTATTTCTTGAATTGCGTGCACTGCGTTGACATTTTTTTATTAAATTTATTGTTTGGTGCAAGATATTTATCAGATATCATTATGTTTTCGAAGCATTTTTATTGTGATTGGAAAGCTCTTATTGTGTTATTTCACTAAGATCACTGAATGATAACACGGTCCAACAAGATTTTGTCTCTGAGACGAGTATATGTGTTCCTAGTAGAATTTTGCCTGCTGAATCCGAATCCGGGTCCAGAATTGCTCCAAATGGTCCCAATTTTGAGATACACCCGTTTGAAATGTTAGTTTAGGCCAAAATTAGCTACTTTGTTGACTATTTTACAAAAGAACTATTGAATAAACAACTAAACCAATACATGTATCTTAAAGTTCATGTTTTCTTTCTGAAACACTGGTTTTAAAATTTGATTGTTTCTACACATATTTATAGCCATTTTAAAATTATATTTTCAGTTGGTTCTCATTCAAGTTTTTCCAACTTGCATGCAAGTCCAATTCTAATTTTAAAATGGCTATAAATATGCGTAGAAACAAGCAAATTTTAAAAACCAGGGGTGTTTCAGAAAGGGGAAAGTTTTGATCCTTAAATAATATCGTTGAACAAGTTTGTTTTTTTAAATGCCATAAATCGGGGAAATATAATAAATAATTTTATTTATTTTCCAAATATGAGAATTTTCTCATGATCACACAATGTCCATGTACGTCTTCTCGAATAAATTCAAAAAAGCTTTAAAAAATAGTTACTTTGAAAATTGTTTATTTCAAAACCAGGGTATCTTTGATGTGTTACTGTCTTTAAAATTACAGCCTAAAAGTATGCAAATTTATTTGATATGTCAAATCGATCATGAAGGCTACTTTCTTTTAATATTTAATTAAAAAAAGTACAAACGAAAATTAGTTAATTAACTTAAGAAAAATGAATGTAAATTTAAAGTAGTCAAATGAAAAGTTCAAATTTTTCAAACATCAAAATTCAAATTTACTTTGAAAATTGGTGTGCTGAAAGTGCGTTGAAATCTGACGATATTTTTGATTTTTGGTTTCATTAACGCTGAAAACATTTAACTTAGAACAACGAACAGTTATCTACTAAGCTTAATATGGTTCCATACCATTCTGTTTGTATATATAATTCGTATTTATCGATTGCAAAATGCAAAACACCCCGAACATTGATGTAACCCCGGTTTACAGTATTCGCGCAGGTATGAACTGAAAAGTGAGTGGTGAGATTAATTCATTTTTTTTAAATATTTAAAATACAGATTAGGAGTAGGAGTTGGAGTCGGAGTCGGAGTCGAAGTCAACAATTTGTGGAAAGCTGGAGTCGGAGTCGGAGTCGGCTAGAGTTGGTAGGCCGGAGTCGGAGTCGGAGCCGGAGTCAACAATTTTTGGAAAGCTGGAGCCGGAGTCGGAGTCGGAGTCGGTTTAACTCAGAAAGCCGGAGTCGGAGTCGGAGTTGGAGTCGCTTGAAATATGACCCGACTCCGCAGCCCTGATTTTAAGAATACTTTTTTAAGTATGATTTTGACGAATTTTGAACAGTTTTTTTTAAACCTTTAAATGTAGTTCCGGTATAAAGTTTTTTATAGATTTGGCTAGGACCACCCTTATAACCATTAGAAAAATACGGGGCATATTATTTGGCAAATTCGAGCCAAAACGGAGTACTTGTAGTTTTGTATTATTATAGTATTTTAGTATTTTAGTATTTTAGTATTTTAGTATTTTAGTATTTTAGTATTTTAGTATTTTAGTATTTTAGTATTTTAGTATTTTAGTATTTTAGTATTTTAGTATTTTAGTATTTTAGTATTTTAGTATTTTAGTATTTTAGTATTTTAGTATTTTAGTATTTTAGTATTTTAGTATTTTAGTATTTTAGTATTTTAGTATTTTAGTATTTTAGTATTTTAGTATTTTAGTATTTTAGTATTTTAGTATTTTAGTATTTTAGTATTTTAGTATTTTAGTTTTAAAGTTTTAAAGTTTTAAAGTTTTAAAGTTTTAAAGTTTTAAAGTTTTAAAGTTTTAAAGTTTTAAAGTTTTAAAGTTTTAAAGTTTTAAAGTTTTAAAGTTTTAAAGTTTTAACGATTTAAAGTTTTAAAGTTTTAAAGTTTTAAAGTTTTAAAGTTTTAAAGTTTTAAAGTTTTAAAGTTTTAAAGTCTTTAAAGTTTAAAGTCTTAAAGTCAAAGTTTAAAGTCTTAAAGTTTTAAAGTTTAAAGTTTTAAAGTTTTAAAGTCTTAAAGTTTTAAAGTTTTAAAGTCTTAAAGTTTTTAAAGTTTTAAAGTCTTAAAGTCTTAAAGTCTTAAAGCCTTAAAGTCTTAAAGTTTTAAAGTTTTAAAGTCTTAAAGTCTTAAAGTTTTAAAGTCTTAAAGTTTTAAAGTTTTAAAGCAAAGTTTAAAGTTTTAAAGTTTAAAGTCTTAAAGTCTTAAAGTCTTAAAGCCTTAAAGTCTTAAAGTTTTAAAGTTTTAAAGTTTTAAAGTTTTAAAGTTTTAAAGTTTAAAAAAGTTTTAAAGCCTTAAAGTTTTAAAGTCTTAAAGTTTTAAAGTTTTAAAGTTTTAAAGTTTTAAAGTCTTAAAGTCTTAAAGTTTAAAGTTTTAAAGTTTTAAAGTCTTAAAGTCTTAAAGTTTAAAGTTTTAAAGTTTAAAGTTTTAAAGTTTTAAAGTTTTAAAGTTTTAAAGTTTTAAAGTCTTAAAGTCTTAAAGTCTTAAAGTCTTAAAGTCTTAAAGTTTTAAAGTTTTAAAGTTTTAAAGTTTTAAAGTTTTAAAGTCTTAAAGTTTTAAAGTTTTAAAGTTTTAAAGTTTTAAAGTTTTAAAGTTTTAAAGTTTTAAAGTTTTAAAGTTTTAAAGTTTTAAAGTTTTAAAGTTTTAAAGTTTTAAAGTTTTAAAGTTTTATAGTTTTAAAGTTTTAAAGTTTTAAAGTTTTAAAGTTTTAAAGTTTTAAAGTTTTAAAGTTTTAAAGTTTTAATGTTTTAAAGTTTTAAAGTTTTAAAGTTTTAAAGTTTTAAAGTTTTAAAGTTTTAAAGTTTTAAAGTTTTAAAGTTTTAAAGTTTTAAAGTTTTAAAGTTTTAAAGTTTTAAAGTTTTAAAGTTTAAAAAATTAAAAGTTTAAAAGTTTTTAAGCTATATAATTTTAATGTTTTTAGGTTTTTTTTCACTTTTGGTATTAGGCTTTGGTAACAATACTCGTGCTTACATTTCTACTTGTCTGTGATTGTGCGTTGAAAATAAAACATTCAAAACCCAGTCACTGTGTCACCAATTGTACCCAATATTGCTTAATCGAAGATGCGTGCATCAAATTGAATTGCTGATCAACTAACACGATTGCCTCATCGACGTGTTCACCGTAATTGATACATTGCACCGTCCAAACACACACACAGACAGACAGGCACACTGCTGCCCCACCGCTGAAACATCATGTTCAGTGTAAGTGCGTGTGTGTGTGACACCTTCAGTTGCTACACGCAACCAATTAGATCTGCAGGCAAAGGAAAATCGACCCAATGTCCGATGCCCACCCTCCCCTAAACCCCCATGGGGAGTTTCCCCTACCCTTCCAAGGAAGCCGCCGCAAGCCCGACAGGCACAACTTGTTGAGCTGCCCAACTACCCACTACTCCCCGGTTTTGTCCGACAACACCGGCAGACAAAGAACTGTGTCACAAGCTCGCCAGCATCCGACGATCCGGATCTTCGGCCGAGGACCACTTCGACGAACTGCGGAGAATCGTCTTCGGGTTAACGGCAAGGTCGGAGCTTGGAGTGGTGGAACTCACTCTCCGGAGAGTGAATACAAAGGTTCTCTCTCCCGGGAGCGAACGCTCCAAACTTAAGGGATGAGGTAACGTGTCACGCGACGCCACCACTTTTTGTATCGTGCAACAGGTTCCGGGCGTCGCGCGACATTCCGAAGCACCCGCTCGCGGTGACTGCGCCTGACCGGTCCCGGTGACCTGGCGATGCACCGGTCGCGATGGCGGAAGGTGGCCGGTTCCACCCGCTTCCGCCGTCTCGGGATTTTGTTCCGACGAGCTTCCAGCAGCTCCGGTGGATTATCAAGTCAGTCGGTTGGGAATCGTCGGAGCGTTACGACTTGCGTGTGGGTTGGTGACCGTCGTCGTGGTCGCGTGGAACATTTCCGGAAGTTTCGTGTCGGTGTCGGTGTTTTGCTTCCGGGAGATCCCCCGTCGCCAGCTGTCGTACTAGTGCGGTGGTACTACAAGCGGTTGTGTTTTGCCGTTCAGGTGTGTTTGTGTGTGCGTGCAGGGTTTGCGTGTGTAATGCAATAATTTGCCGAGTGTTGACGTGTTCAACGCATCGATCTGCGGGTGAGTGAATGTGGTTAGAGGTACTAAATCGAGACTGTCGTGCTAACTTGGCGCACGTCGTTTTTTGACGATCCGAGAAAAACGTGTTGAACCTTGAATAAACAAAAACGAGAGCACACAATGTAAACAATAACACGTGCGTCAAACGGGTTCTGACCTGAAATCCTTTTGGCCAGTTGTCGCACTCACATCAATTTTCAGGGTGTGTCAAGATAGCACGACAAGATTGAAACTAAGTGAAAAGTGACAACAAAAAACGGAGTTTTTGGTTTTCATTGAATATCTCAGGATTGAAATCTAATTTTGGGGATTTGTAAAGGTCAAAAGGTGAGGCATTGTGAGCTGCACAAAATGGCGTTCTTAACTCAACTTGGCCCAAAATGCTCGTGCGACAAGTTAGCACGACAGCGACGATATGTTGGCGTGCGACTTCCGGTTTGTACGGACGGAAGGTCGATGGCTTACTGTTGTTGTGATGTTGCTTTTGATATTCGCCGCCTATTTGAGGGAAGAGTTGTACAAGAATGCTGATGTTCATGTAAACAGTATTTTTTCATTCCCGTTTGAAGAAACACTTGAAAATATTTTTAAAGCTTATGTCGCCTTTCTACTGGAGTGGGTTTCACACGAACCATGCAAAAATCAATTGCTTTACTCAGAGTGGAGACTAAACCAATCATTCCCAAGTGTTAGGAAATTGTTTTGTTCCCCCTATGGTACAGTCATCCCACATATTCGGAACACCCACAAATTCGGAACACTTTTGTGATAATTTGTCAATAGCACGCCAAATGCATATTTTCTGTCGACCCTACTATTTTTAGGACCTTTATTTGAGTATTCTCTTGCAATTTCACTAGTAAAAGTAGTACTTTTAAAACAAAAAAACTGCAGCTCAAGACTATTTCCTTCAGAGCAGCAAAACACTTCCTCCAAATTGCCTGTTCTATAATTGTGTGATTTTATTGTACCTCCCACAATCGTGGAACACTTGAATTTAACTGATATTTTCACAAAAAAGTTATCAGGCCATTCATAAAACATTACTAAGCTGGAGTTTCATTGATTTCAGTGTGTGAAGTCATTATTTTGATAAAATTTTGTACTCATGGAGAGAATCAATGTTTGTTTACATACGTAAGACAATAGGGTTCCAAATTTGTGGATTTCAACGGTCAAAGCTTTTCTTCAAAAACTTGCTATAAAAGTTAAATTTTGCAGTTGTTCGATACAGCATTCGAAAGAACGTAAGAAATGCTTTCAAATGATGGTAAAAGCGAATCATTAAGTTCAATTATCGATTTGCCATGATTTTTTGAATATTAACAGAAATATGAGGGATGGCTATACCAAACCATCAATAGGCTGAAAAATTGATTATATTTTCACACAGTGATGCTACCTGCTGTAAACTGAGCCATCGTCGTATTTTGAAAACGAACGGCTACAGCAGCAAGTTCTTCAGGTCAAGGATCACACAATGGTCCAGCCAAATGTGAGAGCATAAGAAAAAAATGTTTGGCAATTAGGCACTTAATAATGATTTTCATTCAATTAGAATTTCGTGTATAAATACAACAAGTTTAAGCTAAAATGCTCAAAGTTTTCCCTTGGGCAGTTCTATTCAGTTCATTTTATTTACCGAAAGAACAATTTTATAGTTTGTGTGATTGGCTGGTTCATAGAGCGTCTCTGCAACTATTTCTTTTTTTATCGTTTGGTGACAGAAGGATCTTTTAAAGCAACTGAATAAAAACCTTGAAAAATACCAAAAATATTTAATCTAATTCGTAAGTTACATTAGATAATTATTTTCACCGGAGTCTTATCCATGAACATCAGCAGATAATATCGAATTTCATCATTACATTGAAGGTTTTTTTTGTGTAATTTCTTGGGACCCAAATTTTAAACTTGATTTGGGAAATTGTAGGATTTTTCACGCTCGAAAATTACAATTATCACTATACTAATTATTCTGAAACACAAAATTTCACGTTAATTCCACGGAACGTAAAAAAGTAAAAGTAACCTCAACAGTCTTATGTTTATAAAACTGAAAGTACTTTTTTAGTTTATTTTTTTACTATTTCAACATCAATTTTTGATTATAAGTTGTGCTTATTAGTATACAAACCGATGCCCGTGTGCTCTCTTGTACTAACTAGACAGGAATCCCAGTAAGCTAAGTACAAAAGAGCACACCGGCATCGAAATGTGGAATTTAGTTTACTAATTTTACTGATATGGGATTCCTTGCAGCTATGGCTAAATACATTAGGGGTAATTCTCCGCCAACTCACAAGAAATTGGAAAAAGTTATCCAGAAACATATTCGATTTATGTAGGGGTAACTTTTGTCCCTGATCGCGAATTCGGAGGGTAACGGACGACCCTTTCCATTTAAGAACATGAATTTGCAGCCTGAAATGGTGATGATATGGAAATTTAGTGCCAAAGGGCTAAATTTCCATTTAGCACATTTACGTAAAATTGTACGCCCGTGGCTTTTATTTGGTAAGCAGTGCGGAAGGCACCAACCACGTAGGTGGATTCAGGGGTTAAATACATGAAAATCGTCAAAAATGTCCGAGGTTGATGTGAGCACACATTTAAACTTTTTCATAATCTTTTTGCAGGGCATTTAAATGTACATTTGCATCTATTAACAAAATAAATATGAAGACGTTTGGATGTACCATTGCTGAGATATAGCTATTTTAAGACCGATTTTTAACACTGGAACGCCCAACGCATGTCCAACTTACACGGACGCCCAAGTCTCCCAAAAAAGGTGGAACGGTAACTTCAACTCGCTGGTTCTCGGGCTTTACTCAACCAATCGGGACGATTCTTGTTTCCAGTGATTTGTAAGAATGTCTAGATGATCCTAAAATTTTGCAACACTTGATCTGAAAAAATCTGTAATATCTGCGACCGAAAACATCGTTCCAACTTTTTTGGATCCTTTAGCGTTGGAATGTTAAAAACATAATTTAAAAAAGAAAAAAATATTTAAATATTTTTCATTTAAAAGAACGTCAGATTTTGATTATTGTATTTTTTAAAAAGCAAAACGTCAAAATCGGGCTTCGTCATGCACACGGGATATGCCTTGGGAGTCTTCACCCTGATTTTCAGCCAATTTGGTCCATCCCATCTCGAGATATCGTGGCACACGTGAATCAACTCCTTGTTTAGAGAAAAACGTTCACAAATTTGAACTGTCAAACTCTGCGAATGGCAAAATTGTGAACATAAAACGTCTCTTACTCAGTTCAGTCATCAAAATCTTCGGGAAACTTTCAGCAAGGATTGAAAATCATCTTTTTAGTTGATTTTTAAAAAGAGTTTTCTGTAATATGAGATTTTGTGATTTTTTTTTATTATTTTGGAAAGGCTGTTTCTAGGAAACGGATTGGTTTAGTTTGAGATATGTATTAATTGATTTTCATTTAAAACTATCTGAGGAACATGATGGTGATCAAATAAATAAAAATTAAATTGAGAAATGGGCAAAAACCATGTTTTGAACGATAAACTGCAAAGAAACAATATTGGAAGGCAATTGAGAGTTGACATTTTATAATTTTATCATTTCCTTGAACAATTTCCTATAAAATGCAACCAGTAGAAAGTCTTTTAATATTATAGGTAGTTGGGAAGTTACAAGCAAAAAAAAGTTTTATGGAAAATCGTCAAAAAATAGGGTGGTTGCAAAAAAAGAGGGATTTTTGTTAATTATCGATAGATGAACTTTCTTTTTACGTTTGGTCCAACTTGGTGTAGATCGAGTCCAAAAGTGTACCCATATGACCAGGAATGACCCATCTTCGAAACTACGGAAAGTTTCCTTATAATTTTTGATTCATCATCCCATAAAGCACTGTTTAAACACAATTTACAACAAAGTTTAACAATCAACAATTTTACAAAGTTTAGCAGGATTGGGTTAGTTTTTTGGTTGCTGTGCACTAGGGTAACAAGTAAAATTGTTTTTTTTTTTGAAAATCTTGCTCGATTATTTAGGTATAAGTAACTATGGCAATGTTGAGCCAAATCGGTTAAGGTTTCAGGTCGCTATTGATCGTTAAAGTTTGATCGTTGATGTTAAATATGGCGAAATGCTAAAAAATCTAAATTCCACCAAAAGGGTGCGGTAAATGTGTCGGATTATCATCACGTGTAAGATTCTTGTGTAAAATTTTATTACAAACAACTTTGTCTAAGACTAAAAAACGATCCGAGTAAACCCTGGCGAGTTATTAGCGATTCAAACATTTAATTTCTAAGTAGAACCAAAATTGGCACAGTTACATATTTTGCATAAGAAGTCCGGTCAGAAGGTATCCCTGATATCGATAACACCGACCAAAAAAAATTCTGCGCAGACTCAACTGGAGGGGAAGCTTGAAGTTTGGGGTCTCCAGAGTCACAAGCACTTTGAATTTTTCAAAAATATTTAGACAGGGCTGAATGGTTCTTCTCCAAAGTTTGTATAGAGAATTAGGGTGGTTCGTCGCTTTTGCACACAAGCAAAAATTGCATGCAATAAAACTTTGAACTTCAACACTGATCTTATTGTTATCGAAAAATTGAGTTCGTCAATTTTTTGAAACTTTTGTGTTCATTGTTAACCATATTCAGCGCAATTCACTTCATGCTACATGATATTAAAACCGCTGAGTTCATGGGGAGGAATTTCGCCCGCATGATGTGTGCTATCGAACGAAACTATTTTAACTAGTGCAAACACAACAACCTTAACGTTATATTACGCGAGTTGGTTGCACTGAAACGTTCGTGTTTACAACAAAATGCGAAGTTCGGAAAGTTATCGCAAACATTTGCCATTTTCTGATGATTATAATTTTTTAATAAATATTGGTTTAACCTAAAATAGTTTTATTCTAATCTTTTATTTTCAGTAACCAGAGTCGACACACCAAATAAACCAGAACCCAGCTCAATATCCAGAACACACGTGTCTGTTTTTGCCATCGTGCTCCAAATCTCGGCGAGGTCTCGGCGAGGTCTCGGCGGTGTCTGCTCTACAACTTTGTAGAACATTGTTATACTCTAAAAAATAACCCTGCAAAGTTAGAAAAAAAACGAAATTTTAAAATGAAAAATTTTGTTCTAAATGAAAAAATGACCCTTCTGGGTCAATGTAGATTCGAAAAGTACATTAAATTTCCCATAAAATGACATGTTCCAAAAAATTTTACAGTCGAGTAACGGAAAATGGGAGAATTTTTAAAACTTTTTTAGTGTTTTTTTCGATGAAAAATACGTCTTTTCGAAATTCTGAGTACGCCATCAAATCGGGCGTCTAATTTTACATAAAAGTCACTTTGACACCAAATTTCTATCTCATCACCGTTTCAGGCTGCAAATTATTGAAAAACACCACTTTTTTCGCATGTTCAAAAATGGAAGGGGTCGTACCACCCCTCCGTCACGAGATATCAAAAAATGGACCTCGGATTCGTGATCAGGGACAAAAGTTACCCCTTAGGACAAAGTTTCACGCAAATCGAAGAGGGGTCGGGGCAACTTTTCCCGATTTCGTGTGAGTTGGTAGAGAATTACCCATAGGAAAACCCGCAGGATTGCTATATTTTGATTAAATAGAGCATAGGAATCATAGGTTTTAAACAGTCTTTTTTTGCAATTCCGTCGTGATTTAATTCACTTTTCTTGTATATTTCGAGCGTTGAAACGGCCTAATTTCATTTACAAAAAATAATTGAATAGAAAATCATTTTCTTTCAATATCAGTGAAGTTGAACTTTTCAGCACTAGTAGCAGAATTTTCAATAATTTTTTTTTGTTTCGAACTGTGAATTCACTTAACACATGGATGCTAGCCATAAAATTCCTCCATTCAATAAGTTTTTTTTTGTCAGAATCGCAAAAAAAATTAAGCAGCAACAAAAAATATTTTTTGCAATTCCGCTATGAAACTGTCTACTTTTCCTGTCCTCCTGGAGAAACGAAACGGCTGAAAAGTTCTAGTTTTCAGCACTGAAATGGGTGCTGAAAAGTTGAACTTTTCAACACTTGTGTCATTTTTCAATATTTATTTATTTTGATTAACCTTGTTTGATAAAAGTACGACTCGTGCTGCTACTTGTTGAATTAAATTTTATTAGGGGGAGAGGGGGTAATATGCACCCCCTAAGGGAAAACTGTGATTTCTCAACCATTACAGCATTACTGTGGAAGAATTTTGTTCGATGTTCTTAAACAACTATTATTCTTCGTCATCCATGTGAAAAAGTCTTAAAAAACCTCAAAATTGTTCGAAAATATCAAATTTTTAAAAACATTTCTGATTCATTTCAAACAACCATGCGGGGCAATACGCACCGCAACATTGGGGCAAATTGCACTACAACAACGGGGCAAAATGCACCACAACATGGGGCAATATGCACCGGGTAAAAGCAGTTTTCACTAGTCACCACTAGATGACACCGCTGTTTTTACAAGGAGCTTCACAGCGGTGCATTTTGCCCCGACCACGCTTTTTGCAGAAAATTTAATTAAAAATGCATTTTTTGATGTTTTTGGACTCATATATCTACAGAATAGTGAAGCTTATGGCAAAATCTATACACCTCAACATTTACAATAACAATAAATGTTTTTTATATTGTCCAAAAATCATAAAGAAACTTCAATGAAAATTAGATGAAAACACAACATTTTAAAGTTTTGCAAATAACTTAAGCTGTTTTTACACTACGACGCTCAAATTTTTCCAGCATAGTTTAGCAGTGTTAAGCTTCCAATTTCTATGATTTTTTCCCCGGAAAATTCTTCCAAATACCGAGAAAAGCAGGGGGTGCATTTTGCCCCGGGGGTGCATATTACCCCCTCTCCCCCTATTTACGGTCATTGAATTTTTTTTCCCAATGCATTTTTTTTCGGAAAATCAAGTAAATAAAAGATGCCAAGTACTTCAAAATTTAGAGATTTGTTGAATATGTGTGCAGGAAAAATTAAGAACTAATTTTTAATTAATTATTGAAATAAAGTAATTATCTTAATTATATTATCAAAATTAAAATTAAAAATGCTATTTATAGTTTTTGTAAACCCCCCCCCCCCACCCCCCTTCCCCTCACTTTCCTTAAAAGTCGGCCATAAAAATCAGGGGGCAAAAAAAAAGTTCAAATTTTACTAATATTCAAGGTTTCTCTAACTTTTTAATATATTTTTCCAGAAGACGCTTGGACAGATGATTGATGCAATATGCATCCATAAATTGAAAGGAATTATAAGAATAAAAATAATTTAAAACAACAATTCAACAACCCGTAATTTTGGAAATTTAATGAGCAATTCTCTTAGGTTGCGGTCATTTGATTTTTTTTTATATTTTTCAAGCCGACTGAAACTTTTTTGGTGCCTTCGATATGCCCAAAGAAGCCATTTCAGACCGATTCTTAGCGAAGCTACACGAAAATTTCACATTTTTTAATTTTCAATGTGATTTTTAATGTAACAAAAAAATCATTTTTATTATTAATAATTGCAATGTGCTTTAAATGCGTTTTCTTACCTTAAAAGCCAAGAATATTGACCAAATGTGGTCTGCAAGCCATTGAACGGGAGAGGAGTTTTTTTTCATAAATCTGCTCCTTTCGTTGTCCCGTCACGAAAAGAAATGGCTGGCAAAAACTCAAATTTCAACCAATTCTTTCAGTTCAAGGAGCAAAAGATTGGTTTTTTAATTTGTGATAATGTGTAGAAGAGCAAAAGTTTTTATAAATCAAACTGGCAAAACTGTAGCGATTTTTGTTGTGTGCCTTTTAAAAGTCCAGTTTTACGATGCTGTCCCGTTACGCTACATTTTTATTTCAGGAGAAGCACTGGTACTATATGGTTAATTCTGCACGAGATTTCTTTTTAGGAAAATCAATTATCTTTCCAAATATGTTATAACATTGGGTGGTTTTTTCTTTTATTTTGCCACTACAGCCAAAACGCTGAAAAAAAATTGGATTTTTTTTTAAAAGGAGCCGAAGAATCGGTCATCATTAGTTCATATGTTCATGTTCATATAAATTTCCTTACAAATTTGGCAGCTTTCCTTACAAAAATGATGCATAAAAATTTAAAATTCTGTACCTTTTGAAGAATTTTTTGATCGATTTGGTGTCTTCGGCAATGTTGTAGATATGGATAAGGACTACACTGAAAAAAAAAGTGATACACGGTAAACCTTTTTTTTATTTATAATTAAAATTTTGGTCATAAAAACTAAATTTGCAAAAAAAAAACAATATTTTTGAATATTTTTTAATTTTTTGATTTGTTTTACCTAGATTACCTAGATGACATCAAATGCCAACTTTTCAGAAATTTTCAGGTTGTGCAAAAAATCTTTGAACGAGTTATAAATTTTTGAATCAATACTGATTTTAAAAAAATTGAAATATTGGTCGCCAAAATTTTTCTATTTCATTTTTCGATGTAAAATATTGAATCAAAAAGTAATTCAGTATAATTTTGATAAAATGCACCGTTTTCAAGTTAAAGACATTTTTAAGTGACTTTTTTGAAAGTAGTCGCAGTTTTTCATTTTTTTTTGAATTAGCGCACATGTTTATTCACTTTAAAAAAAAATAAAAATAAAAAAAATAATTCTCTATATTTTGCTTTTTTGAACTTTATTGATACGACCTTTAGTTGCTGAGATATTGCCATGCAAAGGTATATAAACAGGAAAATTGATGTTTTCCAAGTCTCACCCAAACAACCCACCATTTTCGAATCTGGATATCTCAGCAACTAATGGTCCGATTTTCAAAGTTACCATATGAAACTTTCGTGAATTTTTGTTATAAAAAGTTTCAGCCGGATTAAAAAATACAAAAAATCTAATGACCGTCAACTCAGAGAATTACTCAGGTTAAATATTTCCTCAATTATGTTGTGAATTTACCTCAATTTAGACGAAAAAGTGACAACTGACGTAAACATTTTCGGATGTAATATAACCCTGTTTTTTTTTTTTTTTATTTGCGTGAAAACACCCTACCAGGTAATAATGGCCAGTGAATAGGTCTGCAATTGACTACGACTCAACTCGACTATTTTCCTTTATCTCTCTCTTGTTAAGTAATCATCTCATTTCTCGCCCAGCTGCTCAGGTGGTAGGCTCACTTGTTCGCCGCCATTCACGGGGAACTCTTCTTCGAGGAACTGAATCCGGCTGGAAAACTGGTGAACAATCCAATTACGCTGGCGTTTCAATTCCTCTTCCCTGAATAGACCGCTGGAAGGAAATTGCAGCAGTCTGCCTCGTCAGAAGCAGGTATGTTCTGTGAGGTGGAATTTGCGCGCGCTCGCGCTCTACTCGTTGATTATGTTCTTTGTGCACGTGCAGTATTCCGTAAAGCTAGGCTAGAGTGCTAAACTATGTTGCATCGGATGCAGTCTACGGGTTACTGCAGTTGGGGCTGTATGTTTGATACATGAATGGCTATCATTGCTTTCGGATTTATCTTGAGAAATCTGGCGAAGCTGGAGTCGAAGTTTTGATGAAAGCTTACCTAATCCAGCTGCTTCGAAAAGAACTTACATCTAAACAAATTGTAATTAAATTGTAAAACCAACGGTCGAAATAAAAGCTTTTCAATATTTCGAAAGTTCTTTTCTTGAAATATATAGTAACTTTTTCTTTTAAAATATTTTTATTGCTACCATGCATGCTCTGGTACTCACCACACCCGTATCAAGTTTCTTTAATCAAAAACCCAATCCGCATGCACTCGGTCACCTTGACGCCTTCCCGCGGGGTGGTGACCTCGGCAAACAGGCGCCAGTTGCCGGCAAACGTGTCCGGGAACTGCATGTTGATGTCCCCCAGGGGCAGCATGTTGAACGTTTCCTCGTGCTGCCGGATGAAAGTTTTATTTTAATGATAAGTATTTTGTGAAATCGCCAATTTACTAACATTTGCCGGAAAGGGACACTCCTGATGCTTCATGGCCGAGGTAAAGAGGTGCCACGGTTCCGAGGGGGCCGTCAGCAGCGGACACATGTTCAACACATCTCGCGAGATTTCACCGGCGGTCCAAGCGCCCTGCTTTTGACGTTCCGTGTACACTTTTAACTAAAGTATGATTTAATATATCATTTATGTGAATTATTCAAAAACTATAAAAAATGTGTAGTTTGACTCACCTCAATCGGGTCGTTGTACTCGCTTTTGAACACAATCTTCCCGGTCAGGAAGCCATTCCCGTCTTCATCCTCCACGGTTTCGAGGTCGGAAAAGTCCACGTTCGGCATGGGCTTTCCATTTTCACAGTCACCACCGTAGTCGGTGAACTCCACGACGTATTCGCCCTAACAGAAAAATAAAACAAAATCTCATTTTGACCAAAAAGTAGACAAAAAAAAATCATAAAATAAAACCTTAGCCAAAAAAATAAAGGTTCCGCAAATTATCAAAACATTACTGCAATGCATTTTCACCACTTTGTAGCACGAACAAAAGTTGACTAGGTAAGCGCTAATCAATTGGGGATAAATTTATAGCTTTTAATACATTGAAAATGAGCTGGTTCATTTGGATACACGTGGCATCAGGCGTCCGGGTTGCGTGCAGTTTGCGATAAGCAGTTACACATTTCAGCTACGTTGTAACACCTTCCGGAGTAACGACTTGTTGATTTTTATTAAATTTGCTACATATTCTATACCATTCACATGCAATGCACAGTGGGCGAAATGGAACCCAAAATCGGACTTCATTGAACGCGGCTAATTCTCTGGTATGAAAAACAGTGTTTCTTATGTAAAAAATCCGAGGAATCGATTGGTGATGGTTTCATCCACCCCACAAAACGGCAAAGGGTTAATTTTGCCCAATCTCCCATTTTTTACACTTTTTCTAGAAAATCGTTCTGTATTTAGAGCGGAGGCTTTATGCGGCCATCCAAAATGCACTTAACTTATGTGAAAATGTCCAAAATTCTGAAAAAATAACCACTTACACCGCAAAAATCATTTAAGATCCATTTAACCCCAATTCCGCTATAAAAGCAGTTTTGGCCGTTTTCAAATGTTAGGTCAGATTTAAAAAAATCTAAAAATATTTTTAACGTAAAGATCAGTCAATTATACACAAAAATGCTGATTTGAACTTGATAGTTTGACACATTTATGTTAATATAGAAATTAAACTAAATAAAAAGAGTGCATTTTGGATGGCCGCATAAAGTCACCGCTGAGCAACTCTCTACGAAATCGGCCGATTTCGACCATTTTTATTTTTTGTTATTTTTTTATTTGATTCAAACTTTGTGGAGGCCTTCCCTATGAACAAATAAGTTATTTTGCGTCATTGGTTCACCCATACAAGTCTCCATACAATTTTGGCTGCTGTCCATTTCTAAAAATATTTTTTTTAGGAAAGTTCAGAAAATTTGCTATGAAATTGTCTAAAAGATATTGAAGATTGGACCTCGGGTTGCTGAGATACAGCGGTTTACACCAAAAGAAACACGAAAATTTAAGTTTTCTAAGTCTTACCCATACAGCCCACCATTTTCTAATGTCGATATCTCAACAACTAATGGTCCGATTTTCAATGTTAAAACATGAAACATTCGTGAAATTTTCCGATCTTTTCGAAAAAAATACTTTCAAAATTTTTAAACCGAAACTAACATTTCAAATGGGCAAAATATTCAATGTTTGGCCATTTTAAAATGTTAGTCTTGATTTGAAAATTATCAAAGTATTTTTTTCGAATAGATCGGAAAATTTCACGAATGTTTCATGTTTTAACATTGAAAATCGGACCATAAGTTGCTGAGATATCGTCATTAGAAAATGGTGGGTTGTTTGGTGAGATTTTGAAAACTTCAATTTTCGTGATTCTTTTTCTTAAAGCGGCTGTATCTCAGCAACCCGAGGTCCAATCTTCAATGTCTCTTTGACAATTTTATAGCAAATTTTCTGAACTTTAAAAAAATATATTTTTAGAAATGGTCACTCAAGGTCACTATTTTTAAAAATCGAAAAACTGCAAATATTTCGCTAAAATCAAACTTTCGGTGGCTATATCTTGAAAACGGAGCCCGTTATCAAAAAATCTGTAAAGTACTTTTCGATTGCAAATTCAATTTTGCATTAAAAAATAATGTCAAATTTGATTTTGCATGAAACTTCGATTTTTTCCAAAAATCACTATTTTTCAAAAATTCATAACTCGGCGGCAGATTTTTTGACCATGTTTCTCTATGGCTCAAAAGTTGCGGATTTTTGTCCCCTTAAACAAATCTCGAAAATCAAAAAATACATATTTTGGGAAATTGAGTTTTAGTAAAAAAAATGATTAAAAAATCTGCAATTTTTTTCCGTGTACCTATTTTTTCTCAAAAGTCCTCAAAAATACCTACAACTTTGCCGAAGACACCAAATTCATCAGAAAATTAACTCAAAAGTTACTGTTGTATGAATATTTACATACCATTTTTGTATGGACAGCAGCCAAAATTGTATGGAGACTTGTATGGGTGAACCCCCACAAAGTTTGAGCGAAATAAAAAAATACAAATAAAATCCATTTCCGGTTTTGGTAGAGAATTGCTCCGCTCTAAATACAGACAGATTATCAAGAAAAGATGCAAACAAAATGGGGACTTGAGGCAAAATGTACCCTTTGCTGTCTCGTGCGGTGGATGAAATCATTAGCAATAATTGATTCCCTGGGTTTTTTTTTTTACATAAGAATCACTATTTTTCATACCAGAGAATTAGCCGCGTTCAATTAAGTCCGATTTTGGGTTCCATTTCGCCCACTGTGCAATGCACATGAAGTGCTGTTTTCTTACCACTTATTTTTTTTTTTCAATTGAATTTAAAATCAACAACATTTGGTAACTGAAAAGATAAAAAAGGTACAAATGCTATAACTTTCAACAAATTTTATTCTTATTGAGTATGACTATTTAACCCCTAGTTTTAGAAAATTAAAAAAAAAGCAAAAAAAGAAAAATTAAAAACATAAATTAGAAAGCTTTAAATAGGAGCTGATGGAATATAATAAAATGCATGTCTGGAGTTTTTTTTTTTTTTTGAAAAGGTCCTCAAAGCTTTTGTGTGTCATATGCTTATAGGACGTTTTCAAAAAAAATCGTGTTGTATTGTGTTCAGAGAATGTTGCAACGAATTGATCTTATTATTTTGTGGATGATTGAAAATTCAAAATAAGTGATTAGAAGTGCAGAATGAGAACCTTTTTTTAAATACTGTGTATCCAATATGTTTTTCTACATTTATATAATAATCTTGCGACCCATAATATACTTCTGAAATTAAAAAAAAATGAAATTCGTGATTTAGCCTGAAAAGATTCGAAGTTTTAGGTCTAATTCTTACTGGGTGGTATCATTGATTTACTGAAAAATAAAATTGTTCCAATATTTTTATCGGAGTTTCATCATTTTGTAAGAAAACCTCAATTTCACTTCTTGGAGATAATCAATCGGGTTTTTGATATCTTGTGACGAAAGGGCGGTACGACTCCTTTCATTTTTTAATGCGTTTGTCGATAATTTACAGCTTAAAATAGTGATAGCTTAGAAATTTTGTGTCAATGGGACTTTTATGTAAAATAAGATTTATTGGCGTACTCAGAATTCTGAAAAAACTATTTATTATTGAAAAAAATATATTTTCGAAAACTATGTTTTTTACTATACTTAATTGTAAAAAAAATCTTTTTTTTTCATTTGGAACAAAACAATCATTTAAAAATTCTTTGTATGTATTTTTCTAACTTGACAAGGTTTTTTTTAAAGTGTTACAATGTTTACACAATTGTAGAGCAAACAATTACAAAATTATGATTAATGAACATAAGTGGGTTGCTTGTAACCTTCATTAGTTATCGTGATCTTACGATAAATTGTTATTGAGAACTTGATAGTTAAATTATAAAAAAAATAATTAAATGTATTTGTCTAATAAGGTACAAATATTTTTTAAAGTTTTTGCCACCCTCAAAAAAATCAAGAGGAGAAACAATGTTTTTTTTTTTCAAAAAACTTCAAAAATTTCTATGGAAATACAAGTGCAAACAGGATTGTATAGGACTTCATATGATTGAATCAAAAACAAATAAAAAACTTCGCATTTTTTTATTTTATAATTTTAAACATAACATTCGACATCTGTGACCCCATTTTGATCAAATTTGAGTTGTTGATTGCTTTTTAGCATACCAATTACGTTTTTTCAGTAATTTAACTCCGCCATTTTGGCCGCCATCTTGGATTTAAAAATTCTAAATCACTACAGCATGTGTTAAGGCACCACCCTATTACCTTAAGAAGCACGAGTGTTAGTTTAAAGAGTGAGTCCTCAAGCAAAGCATACCCATTGACCTCACCAATCTGCCTGAAATTTTCAGGGATTGTTTGTACATATAAAACTAGCATATTGCCGAAATATGAGCACTCTAGGTCAACGGGAAGTGGGGCAAATCGGGACACCAATTTTTATGGTTCAAAAACGTCGAAAATCTTAAAAAGACTGTCGCTTGGACAAACTTCAAATATTGAAATGTTGAATATTTGGCCCTTTTGAAAGGTTCGTCTTGATTTGAAAAAATGAATAAAATATTGTTTTCGAAAAAGATCGGAAAATTTTGAGAATGTTTCATATTTTAACATTGAAAATCGAACCATTCGTTGATGAGATATCGCCATTAGAAAATGGTGGGTTGTTTGGGTGAGATTTAGAAAACAAAATTTTTATCATAAGTGTACACTATACAGTCATGCCCCGGTTTTGCATGCTTAGGTTTTGCACTGCCCCGGTTATGATTCGTGTAGTTGCCTCGGTTAAGCAGGATTCCCAAGTAACATTTTCAAACCAACTAGCCACCACCAAGTTTTATTAAGGTTTTATTGTAGCATCTTGATTGCTTAATAGTTTTATTTGGGCATTCACCGCAACCAACAAGCAAGAGCTAATTAATAGGCTCTAACAAGGTTTTATGCCTCGGACATAAAACCGGGAGAAAATAAAAGCCGACTGGCTTTCAATAAGGTTTTATGAAAGTTTTAATAGAGGCTTGAAAACCAGATGGCAATGCCATGCCAAACGGTTTTATCGCATGCTTTGTTAAAACCAAGGATGTTGTAGCTGTCAAGTGCCATTAGGCATGCAAAAAGCTCACTTAAAACCATAAGCTCCTAATAGAGCATTTATCGCGGCCAAAAAGCAGTGCATAAATATGGCGCTAAACGCGTGCTCTGATTGAATATGATTGACCGCCATCTTGGCAGAAAAAAATTAAAAATCATAAATTTGATGAAAACACACAATTATGATGAATTTGTGACATCGTTAGCATAGCCACAGAAGTTCAAACATAATTTGAACATTTTTTGCAAAGATTTGCAACACAATATTTTTTAACATTAAAAACTATGATTACAAAATAATGATTTTTGATGAAGCGAGTTGATTTTTTTGGCTCTATCTCCCCTACAATCATCAATAAAATTTTAACCGCAGCTGAATTTGAGCCACCAATTTCGAGAAATAAGGTTTGAAATTATTTCAATTACCTCCAATATCTATCATATCATCATCACCATTTTTGACAACCATCTCCATAATTTCATTTGGCAAGACGAAGACTTATTTTTTGCCAGAATAAAATCTGTTTGTCATAAGACGCATGAAGACGTATGAAATGTCATTTTCCCTAACTCCTAACAAGGTTTTAACAAAGGCCTTATCAAGGCTTTAAGGAGGTTGTTAGGATTTCGTTGTCAAGCCTTGAACTCCTATGTGGGTTTTATAAATAGGCCGTAACAACCTTTTGCGGAGGTCCTTTTGGGTTTTAAGTGAGATTTATCGGGGTTCTGGGGAGGTTGTTACGACTTGGTGGTTTTAATGTTGGTTTTGGCTGATAGGTTTTATAGCGGTTTTGACAGCTTTGATAAAGCTTAAAATGTTACTTGGGTTGTGGCTATATGGGGAACATTGGCTTAATCCTATGAAAAACCAATCAAATTTTAAAAAATCTAGTGTTTTGGAGTCGGGATGATGTCAGATATCTAATGAAATTATAATTACATTTTTTTTTCTCAAAATATGTATTTTTTCTGTATTTTGAAAATTCAATGTTTCTCAAAAAATACTCAACATTGATGTTTCAACTAAACGGATGTCAAGTAATCGGAATTTTTCATACATTTCGAAAGTTATAACATATTTTTTTAAATACTCAGAAACTTTAAAAAACGTGTTTTAGGAAAAACACTAAAAAATAAAATTTTTCAAATTATGGGTATCAAATAATCGGAAATTTTGCAGACAAATTGCATTAATATTGTTTCTGGAATATTCAAAATTTTCACAAACTATGTATTTTCGGAAGAATGCTGAAAATTTCAGTTTTTACAATATGTGTATCAAATGATCGGAATTTTTCAAACATTTCGTAAGTTAAAACATACAATTTTAAAAATACTTAACATTTTCACAAAAATACGTATTTTTGAAAAAAATACTCAGATTTTCAGTATTTTACAAAAAAAATCGAAAATTTGTCAAACATTTCGATAGCAAAAATCTGTTTTGTGAAATACTCAAAATTTTCACAACAAAACAAAAGTTTAAACATCAAATTTACAAGCCATGGTTTTAACATTTGAATGAATAAAGTGTTCAAAAATGCATTTTACACCTGCCCAGTTGTTTTACAATCATTAGTTTCCAAAATACCTAAGTATTGAAAAAAAAAGTTTTTGCGGTGCTGTACATTGAAATTTCATTAAACATCAAAACACTTTTAATCCAGCCCAAACATGCCAAATATGATTATAACTGCAGAAAAATGCGTTTTAGATTGTTTGAAGTTGATGATTTGACTTCTATTTTTATTAAAATTTTGAAGATTTTTGAAATAATTTTTTTTTGCTCCCTGATTTTTCGGACCAATTTTGAAGGGGGGAGGGGGGGGGGGGGGCGACACAAACTTTGAAAAATATTTGCAACGGCCTAATGAAAACAAAAATGTCTTGTATTTTTAATAGTTCTTAGTTTTGTGATAATTTAATCTAATGAAATGTATGAAAAAATCTTAATAATGTTATGCCCACATTGAAAAGAAAAGTATTTTTTTTTTTCAAATAGACGTAGTTTTGTTAAAATTCTAAAATTTTCAATTTAAACAATATTATTACAATTGAAATGTATGAAACATTTCCGATCATTTGATACCAGTATTGCAAAATACTGAAATTTTGAGTACATTTTTTCGAAAGAACGTAGTTTTTTTTAAATGTTGAGTATTTAAAAAAATATAATTACTATCGCAATGTATGAAAAATGTCGCATCATTTGATACCCATATTTTAAAACAATGAAATATTTAGTAATTTTTCGAAAATAAGAAGTTATGTGAAAATTTCAAGAATATTCAAAAATGTTTAATATATCTTTCGAAATGTATGAAAAATCCCGATCATTTGATAACCATATAGAAAAATAATATTTTTTTTTTATTTTAAATTATTTTTTCTTTCGGAAAAAGTACATGTTTAACATACAGGAAAATACGTACTTTTGGGAAATTTTTTATGTATTTATAATTGCAATAAATAGCTGACATTATCTCGATTCCACTATATTTTTTAGGTGTTTGGATAACTTTTCATAAGGGTAAAGCCAATGTCTCTCATAGAGCCAAAATCCCATAAACTCTGTGCCTCGGTTATGCACGTCTCGGTGCTAAATCGAGGCATGACTGTAATCCTTTTACATACCTACAACTTCGCCGAAGACGCCAAATCGATCAAAAAATTTCTTCGAAAGATGTACAGATTTTTGAATTTTCATATATCATTGTTGTATGGAGGTGCCAAATTTGTATGGAAAATTATATGGACAAACTAATGATGCAAAATGGCTTCTTTGGGCAAACCAAAGGCACCAAATTAGTTTCAGCTGAATAAAAAAAAATCAATAAAATTAAAAAAAAGGTTGTGTAGAGAATTGCTCACACGGCAAAATTGATGTACGAGCTTGCTGCAACGTTTGTTTTAAAATATAACATTTTTTGTAGTAAATCCACTATGACAGATATTAAAACTCTTAAGGAGCGGCCGTGGCTGACTGGTTACGGTGTTCGCTTTATAAGCGAAAGGTTCTGGGTTCGATGCCCATCTGCTCCCAACGAGAAAGTTAAGAACATAGAAATCTGAAATGATGAATATGAACGAAAAATCAAAGTCGCTCGAGGCGGGGTTCGATCTCCCGTCCTTTGGATTGGTAAGCAAAAATGCTAACCACTAAGCCATGACGACTTGGTGAACTTGGACTGGAATTAGGAATACCGTTACATTATATGGACAAACTAATGATGCAAAATGGCTTGTGGCGCTATAACCACGGCAAATAGTGTCCAGGGCATTCGTGGAAATACAATGTCCCATCCCAGAGGGTCCCGGGGTACCAAACCTTCTAAGCATGGTGCTCCCAACGAATACAACCAAAATCTCGGAGCGTATGGTGATTGGTGGTGTGTCCCCACGCTTCTTCCTCCCCTGTCGATTCAGAATTGTGTTGTTGTTCGAACACTCAGTGCTCAAACTCAACCCAATTACGAATCATCTCTGCGATACGGCTTTACGCAGTAGGCCTGGCCGCTTTAACGCTTGTGATGTTTCAATGCATTCCGATGCAATGGCGCACTACAAACGTTAATAAATGACAAGAAGAGGGCTAGGCGTCATCTAACCTAAGGCACTCTCTGCGCTGGCTGCGCTAGGGTCTGATTAGATTAGATTAGATTAGATGACAGATATTAAAACTCTTGTTTCCTATGTGTGTAGGATGTCTTTGAAAGAATTTGGCATATTATTTTTACTTAATCAAATAACTTTTGGAGGCAAAATACAAAGGTCTCACTAATTCAACGTAATTAGAAGTTATTTTTCAACTCTTGCAGCTTTCCATTCATCATTCAAAAGCTCCCGTGGGAGCGCCAATCGTCTAGGTTTTCCACGTCTAGGTGCATCAGCTCCTTCCTGCGGTTACAATGGAGCGGAGAGTGAAATATTTCTGCTTGCAGTCGCAAAGAATGGTGAAATTTTTTCATTTATCCACGGGGACTCGAGGGCACCACCACCATCCGGAATTCACGATGCGGGGGTGGATGGAAGCGCAATTTGAGCGGATTATCTTTGCACACAACTCGAGCTGAAGTTGGGTGGGTGGATGGTGTACTGGCAGCACGAACGAGCATTTCCGTTTGATTTGCGATCAATCGAAAGAGCGCAAGCATGGCCGGGAATAGCTGATGAGGGCGCTGAGTGGTGGATTGCACCGGCACTTTGGCTAGGGGAGAGGGTTGTGGTTTTGGACAGGTATATTTTAATGATTTGTTGTAAAGTCACAATTTCAAGGCATTGAACGGGTTCTCGGTAATTCATTCCGTTGAATAGTACAATGTGAGTTTCCTGTAGAAACGTGTGCTCTTATTTAATGGGAGCAAACAGTTTTGTTTGCTTTAGAATATTTACTGTAAACTGTATAGTGATCCCTTGAAAGGTGTGGGAAGTACTTGAAGAAAGCATTTGATGATGATGGATTTTAGGGATTGAACACTATAATCGAGCAGTAAGAAGAAGGGATTTTTAACATGAGTAAAATCGCCAAATGTTTTTGAAAATAAGTCGTTGAAAATTGTTAAAATTAATTATAATCAAAAGAGCCCATTTTGAATCAAAATTCTTGAAGCATTCCAAATTGAAGTCGCCAAATTAAATTAAAAACTAGTTCAAATCCATTTCAAACTAATCCAACAGGTTGAAGGGTGTGCATGTTCTATTGCCCGCTCTAAGTGCCTTGGAGCCATATTTAATAATTAAATTCGCTCCAAAACTTTTAACCCATTTCAGCTTCCAAAAAGCTGAGGATAAAACTTTTTAATGTCATTCAATGCAATTCAACTGGCTCTCACTTTTTCACTTCGTTGTTTCTCCTCTCACGTTTTTTTTTGTTGCTTCCCAGACCTGAACCCAAGTGACATTCAATTATCGCCTCCTCTTCTCTTTTTTTTTGTTGCCGTAGAGAGCTGTCCGAGCAACAATGGTCGTCGTCGGGCGCTTCCTGTCTCGGGGTGTCCAATTAGCGAAACTGCAACGCCGGGGAATTGTCAGAAATTGCACTGGGAGAGCTTTCATGTTGGATGGCTTTGTCACGAGTTGGCCTTAGCCCTTAGAGTTGAAGTTAAAATTTAAAACAAGTGAAAAGGTGATATTTTTTTGTTTGGATATTCAGTTTTACCTAAAATAATTGAACTCTTAACATGTTTCAAAGCGCACGTCCCTTAAATTTGTGTAGAACAAAAGTGAAACTTTTGCGGAAAATTCGCTCCACTTTTTGGAATTGCCGCTTTTTTTTAGTTTCCTTGCACCGCCATGTTTTCCACGATTCAGAGAGACTAGATATATTGTGCCAAGAAACCCGCAACGCCACAACCATAAATAACGTGTCTTGAGCAAAAAGGACGACAAGCCGAGAATGGTTGCGTTCGAAGCTAAACGCAACACGGCAGGGAGTAAGCAAGTTAGCATACGAAAAGTAGTTTTTTTTTTATTTTTATGTTTGTGGAAATCTATGTTGAAACTTTTTGAACTTTTGAAAAAAATTGTAGCTAATCTAATCTAATCTAATCGAATACAAGCGCAGCCAGTCCGAAGAAAGCATCCTGGAAGAACATGTGGTTAGATTACGCCCCAAGTCCTTTCTTGTCAATATTAATGATTGCATTACATCCGAGTAACCCCGACCATGTATTGCAAAAATTAAAGCGGCCAGGCCTACTGCGTTGCATTAACCGCAGAGACAAATTCTGAGAACGGATCACATTTCACAGAATCAACAGGGAAGGAAAGATGCGTGGACATACCGTACCAAACGCTCCGAATGAGTTGTGGTTGGGTGTGTAAGTGTAAATTTGGCAAGTAATTATTATTTTTTTAGGAGGGAGAAGAGGGAGGAGGGGTGGAATTGAGATTAAGGACATGGAAGCTGAGGTGGGGTAGGAAGGATATTTCATTTGATAAATAGAATATAATATAAACTATCTAGCAAAAAAAACAGTATGGAAAGATTTCACCAAGGTTCTTCAATGAATTCGACAAACCGAATATACATCGTATACGATGCTGTTGCTTCACAAGAACATCATCGAATCCAGACATCCGCGGGTTGTGCACAGCTTATGGCCTTGCCGGAACGGCTGGAGCCAAACGGAAATCCTTTCCGTTACGCCACACAAAAAAAATCACGCAGTGTTTTACTTTTGTCTTCAGCATGTAGATTCACTTACCTCACAAGCAAATCCGAAAAAAACTCATCAAAAACTTTCTTGGAATTTACCAATGAAAATTAACTCTAAACCGAAAAAAAACGTCAAATTTTCGGCACCGAACAAATTTCACCATAACTTTTGAAAAAAATGTAACTTTACTTAAACTTTTCTGGTACCTTCGGTATGCCCAAAGAAGCCATTTTACATCAATAGTTTGTCCATATAATTTTCCATACATATTTGGCAGCTGTCCATACAAAAATGTTATATGAAAGTTCAAAAATCTAATCAAAACGGTATTTTTTTTTGTGATTTTTAGTTTCACTTTTAATCACTAAAATTTGTATTTTTTTATATGTTTCAGGGAGCATCGATTGTCAACTTTTCAGAAATTTCCAGAATGTGCAAAAAAAAAAAATTAGACCGAGTTATGAATTTCGGAATTAATACTAACATAGCTTATATCATAAAAAACGAGTTATTTTGAAAGGTGGTTAAAGAAAATTTTATGGGAAATTGGACGAACTTTCCGGTAAAAATATGTTTGAGAATTTTAGAATTTTAGACTGAAAAATCAAGTCTAAAATTGCCATAAACCATCAAAAACCTATTTTTTCAAAAAATAAAAAAAAACCGCTATAACTTCACAAGAATTGGACTTAGGACAATGGTCAATATGCAGACTTTTATGTAAAATTGTCTGGAAAATCGACTCTTGTGTTCGGTTTTTGAAAATTTTGATATGTAGAGCACTTTTGAAAATAACAGTTTCATTAAATGTTTTTTGATTTTTTTAGGTAAGTTGCTCCATCCTGCATTTTTCGTGAGTCTTTGTGTTACATCTTAGGCTTTTTTCATAAAAATTATGAACGAATAAAATTTTTACTTTCAAACTAAAAAATCTCATTAAAGTGGAGTGTTTTTTATCTTTAAGTGTATTTTTTTCGAAAAGTCATCCAAATTTCCTACAAGTTTTTCTTTAACCACTTTTGGATACGATGCGACGGCTTCAAGATTCAGCAATATTTAAATTACGAAATTCAAAAATATTCAAAACACTTACTCTATTCTCAAATGTCATTATCGAGTGAAACTGGCTCCATATACACAAAAGTGGCTTATATAATCGTAGGATAACATGTCTACAAAGTTTCATTGAAATCGGAGAGGG
This sequence comes from Culex quinquefasciatus, assembly GCF_015732765.1. NCBI lineage: Eukaryota > Metazoa > Arthropoda > Insecta > Diptera > Culicidae > Culex > Culex quinquefasciatus. Next base: position 39,765,126 of record NC_051863.1, read on the forward strand.
TCGGAAACAAACGATTCCCCATTAGTGAAATTTTGCGATGTTTTCGAAAACAAAATGTTTTTGCCTTCCTCACCTTACTGAGGAAAGGCTATAGAATCACTCAAAAAACAAAATTCTTAATTTGACCTCCTAGACCCACCTTCATGTATACATATCGACTCAGAATCAAATTTTGAGCAAATGTCTGTGTGTGTGGTGGGACGTTGATAAAAAAAAATGCACTGAGTTATCTCGGCACTGGCTGACCCGATTTGGACCGTTTTTGTCTCATTCGATCCGTCTTAGAGTCCTATAAGTCGCTATTGAAAATTATAAAGTTTAGTTAAGTACTTCAAAAGTTATGCTAAAAAAAGATTTTAGCAAAAGTCCGGAAGATTGTCAAAAGGGAGGTTTTTGTAAGAAACCTCGTCATTTTATACATTTTTAGAAACGTATTCGAAAGATCTTTTCAAAGAGTTCAAAAGATTGAAGATTTGACTACCCTATCAAAAGTTATAAGCACTTAAGTGTTATTTATGAACTTTTTTTAGGCCGGATCTCATATTTTTCGATGAAAACGTTGTCCAGACCTATCATGCAACCTGTCGTTGGGTAGGTAATCGAAATACATTTTCAACGAGTTAAGTACACTGAAAATCTGACGACCCTATCAAAAGTTATAAGCACTTAAGTGTTATTTATGAACTTTTTAGAGGTCGGATCTCATATATTTGGATAAAAACGTTGTCCGGACCCAACTTGTCGTTGGTTAGGTAATCAAAAGACCTTTTCAACGAGTTAAAAAGTTTGAAGATCTGATAACCCTATCAAAAGTTATAAGCACTTATGTGCTATTTATGAACTTTGTGGAGGCCGGATCTCAGATACTATTTAGCATTACACTCTAATTGTGAGGAAGGCACCAACCACGTAATGGTGGATTAAGTAACGTTTTTAAATCAAGAATAGCATTTTAAATGGGCCAAAAATTCAATATTACTCCCTTTTGATATGTTAGCCTTGAGAAAAAAAAAAAACAAAATATTGTTTTCCAAAAAATTACAAAATTTCACGAATGTTTCATATTTTACCATTGCAAACTTCTGGCCGAGCTCAACAACCTGAATCAGTGATATATTTGAGAAAATGTGAAAAAAAAATTGAGAAAATTAGCAATAGCTAATTTAAATAAAGTGAATTTGTAGTACTCCATCACTAACTGAAGACCCGCCACAATTTATGAATAAAAAGACATAAGCCTTATATAACATGAATAAATAAACGAATGATAATAATAATTTATAGAATAAATAACTGTGACTATTTAAAAAAAATATATTGAGTCAAAGAATTTTTGCAACTTATCAGAAAATAAAAAATCGAAGTAATGTTTTTTTGCAAATCATGTTTTAGTAACAAAAAAGGAGCGGCCGTGGCTGAATGGTTACGGTGTTCGCTTTGTAAGGGAATGGTTCTGGGTTCGATTCCCATCTGCTCCCATCGAGAAAGTTAAGGACTTAGAAATGCTGAATATACATGAAAAATCAAAGTCGCTGGAGGCGGGGTTCGAACCCCCATCCCTTGGATTGGTAAGCAAAAATGCTTACCACTAGGCCATGGCGACTTGGTAAGCCTAGACTGGAATTAGGAATACTGTTACAACCAACCCGCAACGCCTTTCGAGGTGTATCCTAGGGTTTCTACCTCTCCTACTAACATTGAGTCCAAAACCTCCCTACAAACATCTATACCACTAAGGTGACGTAGGGGTCCTTGCGCACTTTAGATAGGTGTTTACTAACGATCCTTCCCATCCCTGAGGATAGCTTGGACCCGGCCTGGACCCCCTTATGCCCTGGGTTGTATTACACACTCATCAAAAGATGAAGACATGGTATCTCCTGTGTTGGATTATTGTTCCGGATGAGGGTCTAACACAACCAGACCGAACAGTGGGATAAGCGTTGTGGAGCCTTCCGGTGGTGGGGCGTCCTCCAAATGCTAATGCTAATGCTAATCATGTTTTAGTAACAAAAAGCTAAATTAAAAATCACCAAAAAATGTTAACCGTTTGACGTCAGAATGTAAAGTCGTTACAAATATTTTAAAATATTTTGTTGGGAGGGGCAAAAAAAAAGTAAAAAAAAAATGAAATTACAGGCCACGGTATCAACATTTGCGGTGCTGTACAATACAGGAAAATGCATTTTAGATTGTTCTCAGTTGATTAGACTTCTATTCCCATTGAAATATTGATGTTTTTGAAAAAATATTTTTTGACCCTGATTTTTCGGACCAATTTTGAAGGGCAACATTAACCTTGAAAAATATTTGCAATGGCCGTAAATATAAAAAAAAGTTTGCCGATTTTTCAGTGATGTCAATTTATCGTTTAACGCAAAACAACTTATTGTGCTTTAATATATTTTTACCGAAGTTATTTGTTTTGCAGAAATCTGCCCAACAAAAAAAGCAATATATTAAAGAAAAAATCAACCAATTTCAGATACTCGCTATACATTTGAAAAATGAGGTGACGTTTCATAGAAAAAACGGCTTTCATTTAGAAAAAGCAGATTGATTTTTATGGAAAATTTTACCCTTTACTGTTTACTTGTAATACTTGTTCTGAAAATGCTTCAAGTCCTAGAAATAGTATGTCTGCTTTATATTTTTATTTTATTTTTGCATTTCAACTAAATAGTTTGTAAATAGTGTTAATGTTAATTGTTATTACATTCGCCGGGAACAGTGGTGTAGGGGTAAGTGTGATTGCCTCTCACCCAGTCGGCTTGGGTTCAATACCAGACGGTCCCGGTGGCATTTTTCGACCCCGGACTAACCTAAAAAGTTTAGGTCGTTAGCTCAGTCCATGTGTAGGAGTCGTCTCCCTGGGTCCTGCCTCGGTGGAGTCGCTGGTAGGCAGTTGGACTAATAATCCAAAGGTCGTCAGTTCGAATCTCGGGGTGGATGGAAGCTTAGGTGTAAAAAGAGGTTTGTAATTGCCTCAACAATCAAGCCTTCGGACTCCTAGTTTCGAGTAGGAATCTCGCAATCGAGAACGCCAAGGCAATGCTGTAGAGCGAATAATTTGATTCAAACAAACAGAGACAAATACAACCACTTTGATTTTCTAATTTATTGAACGATTCGAAATGAATAACTAACTGGGAACTAACAAAAAAAAAAATCTTCAAGTCTAATGATTTTTTTTACAAACACTCAAGCCATAAAATGATCCTCAATCTTATTTTTACAATTAAAATTGTGTTCCTAGCTGGATTTGAACAAATTTCAAATAAGGTTAAAATTTCCCGTGAAATTTTTGGACATGGCATGTTATGGGAAATTTTATGTGTTTTGGTGTTTGCAATAACCCAAAAGGGTCATTCTTTCATTTAGAACAAAACTCATCATTTTAAGATTTCATGTTTCAAACTTTGCAGGTTTATTTTTGAGATTTGAGCAATGATCTACAAAGTTGTAGAGCAGACAATAACTAATTACCATCACGAACTATCGCGATTTTACGAAAAAAAAGTTAAAATGTTATATCAAATGAATTTGAAATATAAAATAAATGTTGTAAACAAACAAACAAGAATTGGGTGCTCTGTTTTAAAGTGATTGTGAAATAATAAAAATCAAACTGATTTTTGCTAAATTTATTTATAAGGCTCTAAAAAACTGTTCCTTAAAACAATTAAAAACATCAAAGCTAATAGGCCAACAAAAAAAACGAATAAAACAAATCAGGTCTGATTCAATAATTTTCAATAGAAAGAAAAAAAAAACACTTTAAAAGTGTTTTGATTCCAACTGGATTTCCATCCGTTTTTTTCAATAGCATAACATCTAGCCAAGCTTTAAATATCCCTGCAGAAAGATGCTCAGTAAAATGCAAAAAAAAGTTTCCACGAACCTGACCAGTGCCAACGCAGAGGAAAAATGTGGCAAACTCAGAGCCACAAAAAAAATACGAGGAAAAGTTTGCCCCGATTTTCCCCTTGACCCCCCTCCATCCCTTCGCAGCGAGATCATCTTTAAACCATTTCAACTTCCATCAGCTGGGGGTCTCCGGCACGTGGCCCGACCTCGGTTTGGCCCGGTCTGATCATTTTACGGATAATTTGAATAAATTTACGTTTTTATCGTTTGCGCCTTCGCCTCCATCCCCGGAAGGATGCCCCAATGTTTGCAATGCTGGAGCTGGGCTGCGGCCAATCTGAGGAAAAAGAGAGCACTTTTTTTTGCTTATTTCCTGTCTAATGTAGTGTGTGTTGATTCAGTGCCGCGGTAGGGAAGTTTATGATGCATCAGCTGTTTGAGAAAGTTTGTTTTGAATTTCGGGAATTGAGCGGAACTATTTGCGCATTCTGATCCGATTTGTTTTTGTTCAATTTCGCCAGTGAGCAATTTTCTGATACTTTGGACATTGATTATAT
>NC_051863.1:39772049-39801350 GCF_015732765.1 Culex quinquefasciatus
CTACAAGCCGGCTCGGAGAGAGCTCGTTCAAATGAAAATGAATGCGACGATGAAAATGTACGAGCAAAAATGCTTGACTAATGGAACGCTGCTGCCCTGGACTGGATCGTCACCGACGATATTTTCCTTGTGGGAAAAGTTTTTCAAAAAATGAATGAAACAACTCTGGTCTGATGGTTGCGTCCTATTGGTTGAAGGGTCAAAGCGATGAAATGAGTGGGAAAATATGGGAGTGTGTGTGTGGGTGGAATGGAAAATTCTGAGGAAAAAAAAAGAGTACTTTTAGTGTTGTTCACAAGATTTTCTCACTTTCCAGACGAACGCCTCCAACTTTTCGAAAGCAATGACGATGATGGCGGTTGCAACGGTTGAAAGCTTTTACACTTGACGAGTTTGTGGTGAACGACAACAGAATAAGCATTCAATCATGATATTAGAATTTATCGATTTTATCGACATTAAAACAGGATTTTGTTATTTTTTGCATATTTTAAGAAAAAAAGCAAAAAAAAAGGATCAATCAATTAATAAATAAGTTAAGAAAAAAACCCTATTTCAAATAATCTAAAACCAAATTTCTTTCATTATGAGAAAACCAATTTACCAACTTGTAATCATCGAAGCAGTGCAGTTTGCTGTTTTTTTCTACTTTTTTCTTGTTGGGTGAGTTTTCATGCCTCACATTCAGCGTTGCATAATTTCACACTTGTAGGAAAAGTTCAAAAAGTGACACAAAAATGCTTCCTATTGAAAATTGACACTTAACCCTGCACGACTTAATTGGTGAGTTGTCTTATTAATTATATTTATTTGAGTTTTCCTAAGGATGATCGCAAATAAAACATTGAAAAAGGTTTTTTTTTTTAATTTAAATAAATGTAACCCTTCAAAAAAATTGATAACAAAAAGTCACGCCAGGGTTAATTCAACGGGTTGAGTGAGGGAACTTTTGTAACCCAGGTGAGCTGGTCTATGGGAAAGGTGTTAAACGTACGAAATCAACATAAAAGGGGAAAACTTTGCGTACATTCCAGACCGGTTCATTAAGGGTTGGATCGGGAGGGGGCAAAGTGGCAAGAAGGCAGGCAGGCAGGAGTTTGTTTTTAGTTTGTTAACTTTTCGCCGCCCAGCTCGGCCCTTTCCAGGTTTCAAAATCAGTCTAACGAATCGAGCTTCACACTGTGGAGGTGCTCTTTTTTTTTGCTGTTGGTTGGAACTTTTTCAAACTAGAATCCACTTTATGGCAGTCGGGGAAGGGTTTAACTTTTTGCCCTTGCATGATATGATGATGCTTTTGACAGGAGGTTCAATATAGTGAAGTCTTTCCTCAATATTAGCTGAAAAAATCTCTATGCAGCGAGAAAAACTACGATACTTCAATTTTGTGAAAAATTAAACTGAAATACGGCAATTTCAAATATTTTTCAAAATTAATCTTACAAATGGTCCAAACATTCATTTGCCAAAAAAAAATCAAAAAGCTTTAAAATTTTAATGGAAATAAAAGCCTAATCAACTAAAAACAAACCAACATGCATCTCTAGAGTTTTTTTTGGAAATGTCCCAAAAGCTTATGTATTTCATAAATGGATAGGACCTTATCAAAAAAGTCTAGATTTAATTTGCATTGATAGTCCCTGATCACGAATCCAACCTCCATTTTCCGATGTATAGTGACGGAGGGGTGGTACGACCCCTTCCATTTTTGTACATTCGAAAAAAGACGTGTTTTTTATAATTTGCAGTCTGAAACGGTGATAATATGGAAATTTGATGTCAATGAACTTTTTTGTGAAATAGGGCGCCCGATTTGATGGCGTACTCAGAATTTTGACAAAACGTATTTTTCATCGAAAAAAAAATACAAAAGGTAGTTTCAAAAATTCTGACATTTTTCATTACTTGACTGTAAAATGAGAAATGTAATGTACTTTTCGAATCTGCAATAACCTGGAAGGGTCATTTTCATTTAGAACAAAAAATTTCATTTTAAGATTTCATGTTTTTTTTCTAACTTTGCAGGGTATTTTTTAGAGTGTAACAATGCTCTTAAGCTAAGAACAAGATTGTCCGTTCCACGCAGTGGTGAACGCAGAACGCTGTGCCAGTTCGATTTTTCCAACAACTGTCAGTCGAACAATCTACAGGGGTTGCTTTGTTCAATGGTCGACGACTGGCAGGCTATGATGACAGGCGCAAAATTTTGCGTTTGCGTCCAGGTCTGATGGACAATCTTGTTCTTACCTTTAAAGTTGTGTCCTTGTGTCAACGGTGAACTTTAACAAAACCTTTTTTCGTTAAATCGCGATAACTCATGAGGATCAGAAGCTTACCTTTTATGTTTACGTATCAATTTTTTTGTAGTTTTCTGCTCTACTATTATGTAAAAAATTGTTGTACTGTAAAATTTACCGTGCATAGTTACAAAACATAAATATGAAGCTTCAAAAGACAAAAAGACTCTCTGGTTGTCAATATCCAAGGGACTGTTGAGGAAAAGATCCATCAGTTTACAGAACGATGTAAAATGAAGACTCGATTGAAATTATATTTTCCTTGACGCTTAGCTATGGGAGAAAATCATGGCAACGTCCAGCAAACAAAAACAAACAAATGTCAAACACCCTTCAAAGCTTCGTTTAACAAAGAAAAATGTCTATGCAAGAGAAAATGAAATTATTGACAACCGGAAGAGATTTTTAAAGCAAACAGAATCCAAGGGATCGTCGAGGAAGGATCTGTCAAGAAAGCGAAAATATCGAGGAGTGAAGAGAATCGATGTATGCAGTTTGAAGGGACTGGAGAATTCATCGGTAGAAGGATCAAAATTGATATCGAGAAGATCGATAGCCAGAGAGTCGACTGTATTATTGCTTTTGTTATATGGATATCAAACGATCGAGTTTTAGTTTATCAATTCGAAAGTAACAATACAAATTTTTGGAAATGTTTAGAATTTTCACAAAACCACGTATTGTTGAAAAAACGTATTTTTTTAAAGAGGGGTTTAAAATAATCGGATTTTTTATGTATATTTCGATAAATATTTTTTGAAATGCTCAAATTTTTTTCAGAGCTGCATACATTTGTCAAAAAAATATTCAAAATTTCAGTTATCATTTTATGGGTATCAAAAAATCTGATTTTTATTTGTGAAAAACTGAAATTTTTAGTATATTTTTAAATGAAGTTTTGTTAAAATTTCCATTGTTTTCAAAAATTTGTGATATAACTTCTGAAATGTACGAAAAAAAACCCTAACATTTTTTATCCAGTTTGCAGAAATTCCCCACGAAATTTTCATAGATTCATAAAAAATGTTGGCCGAAATAATAAGACCCGTATTTTTTGTTTGCCCATTCGGGTGATCTATGCCGTGTTAGGGTGTTCCAAAAAATTGACATTTTCGATGATTTTTGCAAAAACCACCTTTAAAAAAATCATAAAATCACCATTTAAACCGATTTTAGCTGTCTTGGACGCGAATGAAAGAGTATTAGATAGGCTTTTAAGGAATAAGAAGAATAGTAAGAATACCAAAGTATGTTACCAAAATATTCAGAATTAAAAGATGAAACTTTTGGTACTCAAACATGTTTAGATCATCGCTTTATTTTCAAAATTTTCGCAGTTTTACTGAAAAAAGTCGATTTTTCCCGTTTTCGTCATTTTTCCATTTTTGCGCGTGGCGCGTTGAAAAACCCAGTTTTTAATTTCAAAAAATCATATCTCAGAATATTGAAAATATAACTTAAAATTTTTTTGATATGTTATGTCAGATTTTCCGAAAAATCCGGTGAAAATATTTTTAGACATAGGATCTGTGGCCCCGAAATCTTTTATGACAGCATTTTAAGATTTCATATGACCTTTTCAAATGTTGGGCTAGATATTTGAAACTTTTAACTGTTTTTCCTTAAAAGCCTACCTAAAATTTCGTTCGCCTATAAAAAATTTGAGTTTTATTTTCGAAATGCATGAAAAAAATCCAGACCATTTGATGCAGCTACAAACAATTTTTTTTTTGCATTTTCAAAATAAACGAAAAATACTTACTTTTTGAGAAAATTTTCATGTGATTACACCGACCAACAACATTTCTGCGTAGGCTAAACTTGAGGGAAAGCATGAAGTTTGGGGTCTCCAAACACGTGCACTTTGAATTTTTGAAAAAAATTAGGCAGAGCCGAATGGTTTTTCTCCAAATTTTGTATGGAAAATTAGGGCGGTTCGTCGCTGTTTTGTACAAGCAAAAATTACATGCAATATGTGGGAGTAGCGAACACACTACTTTGGCCAAAATTTCGATGAAGACTCGTCAAACCAGCCCTGTGTACATGTCGAAGGCCAATGTAAAAAAAATCAATTTAAAAAAATATTATTTTTTTATTTTCACATGAAAAATCGTCAGTATTTGATTTTAATATTTTTTTCAGCAAAATTTCCAAATCGGGCTTCGGAGGCTGTGTTAGGCTCCATACAATTTTTTTAAATTTTGTATGGACATTTTGTTACGGGGGGGGGGAGGGGGAGGGGTAAAAAAAATTCTTGAAAGTTTTCACTCCAAATTTCAGCCAATTTGGTCCGGTTATACCATCTCGAGAAATCGTGGCACATCAACTCATAGTGGCAATAATAGTGGTAAATTTCCTTTTTTCTTTCTTTTTCTGAAGCTTCAAGTAAATTTTTATTCAATTTCCATCGTAACTCATTTTTGTACACGCAGAAAAATGTTTTGTAGAATCAGCCTGTACGAAGTTTGTTTCAACAAACCTTGATTTTCTCAGTTCCACAAAAATCTTTTGTTGTTTTGAAAAAGTTGCTTTGACGTTGATTCAACAAAAATCTTGATTTTCAAATTAACAAAAGGTTTTGTTGATTCAAATATGCCTTATTTTATGCGTGTATTCATGCACCTTGTTTATTTTTGCAAACAAGATATTTATACATAAAAAAACAAAACTACTATTAATTATCTAAAACCTGTATAAATAGCAGATTTGTTTTTTGAAGTCATAAATCTTGAAAAGGGACACCTTAAACTAACTTCCCCCATCAAAACATTTTAGGTACATTAAAATATCATCAAATTAGGGCAAATTAATTGTAACTGGGTTTTTTTTCTTCGCTTTCCCTTGATGAAGCAGTTTTAAACTGAAAAAACATACCGTCATCAGGGGTGACAATGGGTCTGTGGGTGAGATTGGGTCATACAAAAATGCTGAAATTTGCTTGACTCAATTTCACCCCCAGACCCAACGTTTTCCCTATGATGGTAATAAAATTAGAAAAAAAGTTTTTTTTGGAAATTCAACTTGAAATTAAACAAATCAAATAAAAAAATCAATAAAATTATTTTGTTCCTATATCTAATGTTTGTGAAAAGTCAAAACCAACAATTTGCCGTAGACAAAGATTAAAATACTTCAAATTTTTTTTTTTTTGCTAGATTGAAATTACCACAAATGATTTTAAATAAAAAATCATGTAAATATGATGATTTTAATGGGAACCTCGCCTTTTTCGCTATTTTCAGCGCAGTTTTTCAAATAATTTTTTCAACTTGCATAACATGAATATTTTAAAATTGACTATTTTCTCACGCTGCATTTGGGTGGCACACCTTTCTCTTCAAAAACTAATGACCACTCATCAAAAAAACGGTGCCATTTATGCATCGAATAATTACCGCAACGAGCGCTCATTTATTCACGCTTAGGGCCGTGCTCTTGAGCTTTAAAATATTCGTTTCAATTTGGAGTCGTCTCTGTGCATCGGTGAGACCCTGTGCACTCCCACGTAGCTCGCTTTGGAGTGGTTTAATTTGGTGCAATTTAAACTCGCTTCAGCAGAGCACGGTTTTTAATCACAGCACGATTAATTTCGCAAGTTGTTGGGAAGCGGAGGAGGTGGTTGGTAAAAAAACTCTGTGAAGCTCAGTTGCTTCGTGATCCTTAATCCACGTGAAAGGAGTAGAGCGAGTTAAAAAAAAGGTGGAAGGATTAAACGAGAGGGTCATCTTCATCATCACCATCATCGTCGTCGTCGTCGTCGTTACTTTTGTTCATTCATCCATGGACTTTTTTTTGTGTGCAAAGCTCTTGGAAGGATCTTCAACGCAACGAGGATAACGAATGGGCAGTGGTCCATCACAAATTACAGGTTTAAATATATTTTTTTATCAATAGATTAATCTTTCCAGTTTTGTTGTTTTTACAATTTTATGTTAATATTCTTTTACTTGCTTCAATGATTTTAAAAACTTTTAATTTGAACTTTCAACCAACAGCTTCGAAACTTTCGCTGGATTTTCCATCCTGAGGAAAATCGTTGACGGAAAGCGTCTGGCAAACGTGATTTACACCAGATGATGAAGATGAATCCTTGCGAGGTGAAATCTTACAGGGGCGACCACGGGACGGTGATGAAAATCTTTGCGCCAAGATGATGGCGGGCAAGCGCTTGGAGAAAATTAAATTTTCACCGCCATCGCAGCACAGTCTGGGGAAAGATGGCTGGATAAATGGATGGATGGATTAGTGGGTGGTGGTGGTGAGGCAGAGGGGGTGTTTGGATGTTAGTTTACATTTGCCTGCACGTGATGATGTACTGCAGCACATGCAGCCGGGAAGAGTTATTGCAGGGCATCCATCACGGCTCGGTGGACCATCTTTCGTTTAGTGGTGGCTCGAGAAGATAAAAGCTTTTTATTTGTTATTGAAACATTATTGAAAAAAGTGTAAATTATGAAAAAAGCGGAATAAAAATGTTATAAGCATAAATAATTTAAACTTTATGAATGTATGGAAGGTGGGGATTGAGCAAAAAAATATTGGAATCAGTGAATTAGAGTTTAGGATTTTTTATTGCAATTTCATTTTAAAAAATCCAAAACTTTTTGTGTTGATGTTAAATCAAGCTTCATAAAAAATGTGGGTTATTCTCCGCCAACCAGCTCAGCAGTTGCCCGCCCCCTCTTCCCGAACAGACGGAAATAACTTGGGAATAACATTTTTTGATATTTAAAAATACTAGGCCAATAACATTTTATGGTATTAATAACAAGATTTGTTATTCGTCGTTATGATTTTTTTGTTATTGTAATAACAGACGAATAATATTTTAAGTTATTCTTCGAACAAATCTTTTGTATCATTTTTTGTTATTTTAACAACTAATCCGATCATCCCAATAACAGTTGGCGGTATTCTTCCATAACAAAAAATGTTATTCCAAAGTTGTTTTGACTTTCAATCAATATCAGACCAATAACAAATTTTGTTATGATAACATAAACTGTTATTTAACCCTTATGCAAAAATGGATTTTTCAAGAAGAATCCATAACAATTTCTGTTATTTTAACAGTATTTGTTATTGAAATGGCATGAATTTAGTTATTACCGTCTGATCGGGTTACACAGCAAAAAAAAAGTAACAATACAGCTGCGTGTAAAAGGCCTGGGTGTAAAATAAATTTTGCATTATTTTATGTAATTTAATGTAATATTACACCCTGAAATATGTAGCCCATCAGTATGGGAACCCTACTTGACCGAAATGTCAAGCTCATATATGCGTTTATACTTTGCACTCTGCACTCTGCTATGGCACCAGGTCTTACTGTTGGTGCTGGGTTTAAATCTCGCCGGTTGCATTTTTTTTTTACAAAAATTGTACATGCAGCGTGTAATATTAAGCGTCTTTTTTGACGAAGGTGATTTGCATGCTTTTGCATGTGATTTTATCATCAGATTTTTTGCTGTGTAATTTTGTTTGGCAAAATAATTGTTTTGTGACAGAAATTCAAAAGTACTTAAACAAAAGGTTTTGAATTTGAATAGGTCCTATCCAGGTTTTTAAGCGAAGATGGCGTTCGAATGGCGAAACGCCATCTTCGCTTAAAAACAAATGTGGCTGACATGCCATGGCACACTTTGGTACTGCTTGATTTTGACATTTCGGACGTTCACCATTCAAACGCCATCTTTCTAGTCTAATCTAATCTAATCAGACCCTAGCGCAGCCAATCTTTCGAAGGGATCCTGGAGAGTGCCTTAGGTTAGATGACGCCTAGCACTCTTCTTGTCATTTATTAACATTTGTAGTGTGCCATTGCATCGGAATGCATTGAAACATCACAAGCGTTAAAGCGGCCAGGCCTACTGCGTAAAGCCGTATCGCAGAGATGACTCGTAATTGGGTTGAGTTTGAGCACAGAGTGTTCGAACAACAACACAATTCTGAATCGACAGGGGAGGAAGAAGCGTGGGGACACACCACCATACGCTCCGAGATTTTGGTAGTATTCGTTGGGAGCACCATGCTAAGAAGGTTTGGTACTCCGGGACCCTCTGGGATGGGACATTGTATTTCTACAAATGCCCTGGACACTATTTGCCGTGGTTATAGCGCCACATCTCGCTCCATTCAAACGCCATCTTTGCTTAAAAACCTGGATAAACTTATGAAACACAATGATTTATTGAACCTTTTCAAACAAAACTCTAGACATCAACTTTTCATTTGATTTTTTTTATACTTAAACAAAAGTTTAAACATCAATTTACAAGGTCAGGATTATTGCTATTAGACAAGAACAATTTTTAGCAACATTTCAAAGTAGTGTTTTCGTTTCAACTGTTATTATGCAGTAAAGGAATATTTACAGTTGAAGGAAATCATCGTTATAAATGCCTTAAAAAATCGCGTGATCAGACAAATCTTGTCTCGAAAAATGCCACCGGGACCGTCTGGGTTCGAACCCAGGCCGACTGGGTAAGGGGCAACCACACTTAGGGGAGAGTGGGGAGACTTGATCCCCGGGGACACTTGATCCCAAGCCTGTATCTCGTCAGCATGTGGGTAAAACAATTAGCTTTGTTCTAGAAAGTTGTGCGAAATTAACTAAAACTCATTGTAGAAAACAAAGAAAAAAATTAAAAAATGTTTAGATTCAGTTACACACATTTTTCTAAAACGAGCTGCAAAAAACTTCCAAGAGATCTTTTTTTCTTTGTATTGATATGTATAGAAAACACTCAAAAATTATTTAAAAAATTATTTTTTATACATGAATTGTTTGATAAACTTATCAACACCAAAACCCTTACGCATTTGATGTTAAATTTATCGTCATACTATTTTTACAATCAATTGTTTAAAAAAGTGCGTTTAGGGAGACTTGATCCCTGCCTTTTTACAGTCACTGGAATCAGCCTCAACATTAATTAATTGAGCTGGGTTTTCATACATAGTTTCCTTTAGTATAGTTGTACATAACTTACTGCAGTTTGAACCATTTTTCAAAACTTTTGTAATAAAAAATGACCAGCTTTTGTAAACATGCTCAATTTTGGTCTAAAAAAGAAAATTTTAAGTTTTTAAATATTTAACATAATAAACTTGTTATATTTTGAACACAAACGTACAGGTTTTATGTGAAATTGCTGTAACTTATAGATAATTAAAAGGTTGGATGAATAAGAAACATTTTGCTTAAGATTTCTTCAAAATGTTGAAAGGGGGATCAAGTTACCCCTAACATTTTTAAAATGCCGGTTAAAAATATTTTTTTAAAACGCTTGGCATGATTCGAAGAGTTCATCTGATGAAATATCCTTATTAGCCAAACATAGATGAATGTTTAAGCTTTCAATTCATGCAAAAAGTTTATAGTTTTGTGAGAAATTGACAGAGTTATGTGCGGTACAAAAAAAGGGGATCAAGTCTCCCCACTCTCCCCTACCCCTACACCACGCGCCCGGCTAATAATGCCATAGTTTTACTCAGGGCTGTGGAGTCGGAGCGGGAGTCGGTGGAGTCGGGTCTTTTAGGGAAGCCTGGAGTCGAAGTCGGAGTCAGAGTCGGAGTCGTCAAAACTTGAACAGCTGGAGTCGGAGTGCCGGAGTCAGCTAAATTTTATTAACTGGAGTCGGAGTCGGAGTCGGAGCCGGAAATTTCTGATTACTTCAAAAATTCAAAAAAATATATTTTTATTTTTTAGTATTTGCTATAAAACAGCTTAATTTACAAAACTTTTTATATTTTTAATTGTTTTTCAAGTTGCATGCACTGCGTTGCCATTTTATTTTTATTTTTTTAGAGATCACTAAATGATAACCTGTTAATCAGCTCCTACCCAAGTATGTAGTATCATCATAACTCAAAAATATAAAAACAATATTGGTTTAGTAGTAAGAAATATTTAATTAATTTTTGACTGCATCATTTTGCCGATATTTATGTACCCGTTAAATTCAATTTAACCAAATTTAATCTAGTTCTTTCTGAAAAAGTGCACACACAGTCATCTTACACCCCGATAGTGAATGTCTTAGTGGATTTAAGTAAATCAATGTTCAGGAAAAAAGTTACGAGGCACATCAAAAAGTATAAAATAACAATCACTATTTATGGAAATCGAAAAAAAATCAATGACAACACTGACGTGGCATCCCGTAAAATATAATAATTTATAAAAAAAAGTTTATTTTTACACTACATTTTAAACACTTAAAAACTCAGAAGAAGGATTAAAGGGAAAACAAAATTGAAACTATGTGTATATAAATAAATGTAAATTAATAAGTTACAACATTTAGAAAAAAAAAACTATTTTATAATCAAGTTGTCACAAAATGCGAAGCGAAGGATGTTTTTATGATTTATGCACATTTTTAATCTCTGTTATTATTGTATAATTTTAAAGCTCTGTAATCAATACTTTTAATTGTGATTTGTTTTTTTTTAATATTCCACAAGATTTTATCAAATAAATTCATTTATTTTTAACTATCGATTCCATTCAACCATTACTTGTAAAAGTAATATTCAGTAGATACATTTAACTTTCCATTGAATGTGACATGTATGGAAATCAAAGATCCCTTTTTGGATCATACAAAGTATTTTAAAACTTTTTTGAAATCTTAAAAAAATCCTTAATGTTTCGTTTTATTTTTTTCTAGCTAGTATTTTGAAATTAGAAGATTCAAACCTGGTTTATTCAAGATTAAATAATTCAGGGCTTTTCACTGAGTCTTTTTAATTCTTTTCACTCATCTTTTTTAACTCTGTTCTATTTCTGCCAAAATAATAAGTTCAATGATATTTAAAAAGAATAGAAGACATTTGGGTAATTCTCCGCCAACTCACACAGCAGTTGCCCCGACCCCTCTTAGATTTGCGTGAAATTTTGTCCTGGGGGGTAACTTTTGTCCCTGATCACAAATCCGAGGTCCGTTTTTTGATATCTCGTGACGGAGAGGCGGTACGACCCCTTCCATTTTTGAACATGCGAAAAAAGAGGTGTTTTTCAATAATTTGCAGCCTGAAACGGTGATGAGATAGAAATTTGGTGTCAAACGGACTTTTATGTAAAATTAGACGCCCGATTTAATGGCGTACTCAGAATTCTGATAAAACGTATTTTTCATCGAAAAAAACACTAAAAAAGTTTTTTAAAATTCTCCCATTTTCCGTTACTTGACTGTAAAAATTTTTGGAACACGTCATTTTATGGGAAATTTAATGTACTTTTCGAATCTACATTGACCCAGAATGGTCATTTTTTCATTTAGAACAAAATTTTTCATTTTAAAATTTTGTGTTTTTTCTAACTTTGCAGGGTTATTTTTTAGAGTGTAACAATGTTCTACAAAGTTGTAGAACAGACAATTACAAAAATTTTGATATATTGACATAAGGGATTTGCTTATAAACATTACGAGTTATTGCGATTTTACGAAAAAAAGTTTTGAAAATGTTGGTCATCGTTGATCATGGCCGTTCATGGTCACCCGCGACAGACACGGACGACGAAACAAAGAGAAACGCAAAAAGTAACTTTTTCAAAACTTTTTTTTCGTAAAATCGCGATAGCTCGTGATATTTATAAGCAAACCCCTTATGTCTAAATATAAACAAATTTGTAATTATCTGCTCTACAATTTTGTAAAACATTAGTACACTCTAAAAAATAACACTGCAAAATTAGAAAAAAAAACTAACTTAATCCACCTATGTGGTTGGAGCCTTCCTCACAACAATGGCTGTACACAAGTTTCATCTATTTTTTAGATCCGGCTTCCAAAAAGTACATCGATATCACTTAAGTGGCCATATATCGAGACAGGGTTGCCAGATCTTCAATATTTTAGACTCGTTGGAAAGGTTTTTTGATAACCTAACCAACGATGGGTCAGATGATGGATCCGGACAAAGTTTACATACATTTAAGTGAGATCCGGCTTCAAAAAAGTACATCAATATCACTTAAGTGGCCATATCTCGATACAGGGTTGCCAGATCTTCAATCTTTTGGACTTATTGGAAAGGTATTTTGATAAGTTAACCAACAATAGGTCAGATGGTTGATCCGGACATAGTTTACATACATTTAAGTGAGATCCGGCTTCAAAAAAGTACATCAATATCACTTAAGTGGCCATATCTCGAGACAGGATTGTCAGATCTTCAATGTTTTGGACTCGTTGGAAAGGTATTTTATTAACCTAACCAACGTTGAGTCGGATGGTGGATCCGGACATAGTTTACATACATTTAAGTGAGATCCGGCTTCAAAAAAGTACATCAATATCACTTAAGTGGCCATATCTCGAGACAGGGTTGCCAGATCATCAATGTTTTGCGCTCGTTGGAAAGGTCTTTTGATAACCTAACCAACGTTGGGTCGGATGATGGATCCGTACATAGTTTACATACATTTAAGTGAGATCCGGCTTCAGAAAAGTACATAAATTTCACTTAAGTGGCCATATCTCGAGGCAGGGTTGCCAAATCTTCAATGTTTTGGACTCGTTGGAAAGGTCTTTTGATAACCTAACCAACAATAGGTCGGATGGTGGATCCGGACATAGTTAACATACATTTAAGTGAGATCCGTCTTAAAAAAAGTACATCAATATCACTTAAGTGGCCATATCTCGAGACAGGGTTGCCAGATCTTCGATGTTTTGCACTCGTTGGAAAGGTGTTTTGATAACCTAACCAACGTTGGGTCGGATGATGGATCCGGACATAATTTACATACATTTAAGTGAGATCCGGCTTCAAAAAAGTACATCAATATCACTTAAGAGGCCATATCTCGAGACAGGGTTGCCAGATCTTCAATGTTTTGAGCTCATTGGAAAGGTGTTTTGATAACCTAACCAACGATGGGTCGGATGGTGGATCCGGACATAGTTTACATACATTTAAGTGAGATCCGGCTTCAAAAAAGTACATCAATATCACTTAAGTGGCCATATCTCGAGACAGGATTGTCAGATCTTCAATGTTTTGGACTCGTTGGAAAGGTATTTTATTAACCTAACCAACGTTGAGTCGGATGGTGGATCCGGACATAGTTTACATACATTTAAGTGAGATCCGGCTTCAAAAAAGTACATCAATATCACTTAAGTGGCCATATCTCGAGACAGGGTTGCCAGATCATCAATGTTTTGCGCTCGTTGGAAAGGTCTTTTGATAACCTAACCAACGTTGGGTCGGATGATGGATCCGTACATAGTTTACATACATTTAAGTGAGATCCGGCTTCAGAAAAGTACATAAATTTCACTTAAGTGGCCATATCTCGAGGCAGGGTTGCCAAATCTTCAATGTTTTGGACTCGTTGGAAAGGTCTTTTGATAACCTAACCAACAATAGGTCGGATGGTGGATCCGGACATAGTTAACATACATTTAAGTGAGATCCGTCTTAAAAAAAGTACATCAATATCACTTAAGTGGCCATATCTCGAGACAGGGTTGCCAGATCTTCGATGTTTTGCACTCGTTGGAAAGGTGTTTTGATAACCTAACCAACGTTGGGTCGGATGATGGATCCGGACATAATTTACATACATTTAAGTGAGATCCGGCTTCAAAAAAGTACATCAATATCACTTAAGAGGCCATATCTCGAGACAGGGTTGCCAGATCTTCAATGTTTTGAGCTCATTGGAAAGGTCTTTTGATAACCTAACCAACAATAGGTCGGATGGTGGATCCGGACATAGTTAACATACATTTAAGTGAGATCCGTCTTAAAAAAAGTACATCAATATCACTTAAGTGGCCATATCTCGAGACAGGGTTGCCAGATCTTCGATGTTTTGCACTCGTTGGAAAGGTGTTTTGATAACCTAACCAACGATGGGTCGGATGGTGGATCCGGACATAGTTTACATACATTTAAGTGAGATCCGGCTTCAAAAAATTACATCAATATCACTTAAGTGGCCATATCTCGAGACAGGGTTGCCAGATCTGCAATGTTTTGGACTCGTTGGAAAGGTCTTTTGATAACCTAACCAACGATGGGTCGGATGATGGACCCGGACATAGTTTACATACAGTTAAGTGAGATCCAAATATATGTGAAAACACATTTTTATGCATAACTTTTTAACTACTTATCAAAACTTCAATCTGTATAAAACTCGATCTATGGGACCCTAAACCAAGTCGAATGCAACAAGTTCGGGTCAAATCGGTTCAGCCAGTGCCGAGAAACATGAGCTAGTATGTTGGTCACATACACACATACACACACACATACACACACACATACACACACACATACACACAGACATTTGTTCAGTTTTCGATTCTGAGTCGATATGTATACATGAAGGTGGGTCTACGACGTTTTTATACGAAGTTCACTTTTAGAGCAGGATTATAGCCTTACCTCAGTGAGGAAGGCAAAACACAAAATTTTAAAATGAAAAATTTTGTTCTAAATGAAAAAATGACCATTCTGGGTCAATGTAGATTCGAAAAGTACATTGAATTTTCCATAAAATGACATGTTCCAAATTTTTTTAACTGTCAAGTAACGGAAAATGGGAGAATTTTTAAAACTTTTTTGGTGTTTTTTTCGATGAAAAATACGTTTTTTCGGAATTCAGAGTACGCCATCAAATCGGGCGTCTAATTTTACATAAAAGTCCCTTTGACACCAAATTTCTATCTCATCACCGTTTCAGGCTGCAAATTGTTGAAAAACACCTCTTTTTTCGCATGTTCAAAAATGGAAGGGGTCGTACCGCCCCTCCGTCACGAGATATCAAAAACGGACCTCAGATTCGCGATCAAGGACAAAAGTTACCCCTTAGGACAAAGTTTCACGCAAATCGAAGAGGGTTCGGGGCAACTTTTCCCGATTTCGTGTGAGTTGGTAGAGAATTACCCGTAGTATTTTAAAAACTTTTTTGAAATCTGAAAAAAATCTTAATATTTCTATTTATTTTTTTCTAGCTAGTATTCTGAAAGTAGAAGATTCAAACCTGGTATATTCAAGATTAAATAATCCAGGGCTTTTCATTTAGCCTTTTTAATTCTTTTCACCTAGCCTTTTTAATTCTGTTCTGTTTCTGCCAAAATAATAAGTTCATTGATATCTAAAAAGAACAGAAGACAATTAGCTTTTGAGATTTATACCAGGTATATTTTCAAGTAAAACAATGCGAATAATTGAACAAAATCAAACTTGTTTCGCTGCAAAAAAATCAGTTTCACAAATTATTTACTTTCACTTCTCTTTCGTAGCTTAAACATAACTAAGAAATTTACAGAATTTTCATTAATTCACGTTATCGCGTTAAAAAATACTAAAAATAACTATAGTTTATTTAAAACGATGTAAAATAAAGTTTTAAATGAATTTTCTGCACTTTTTACATTAGATTTTCTTGAATATTTTAACATTTTTCACGTTCCGCGAAATTTGGTGTTTTGGATTTATGGTTCCCATGAAAATTGCGATTTTTGTGCGTGAAAAATCAATAAGCCTACACCTTCTACCTTCGCAAAAACCGCCCAACTCCATGTGAAACTTACTCTAGAATACCGTGGAGATTTTCCCATATTCCCTTAAAAAGCAGAGCATCAGCCCCGTTTTCCGAATTCTTTTCCTTGTCCCTGGTGCGTGGTGGGGATGGGAACGGCCGACAATGGACGGCTGTCATGGTGGTGAGAATCTGGTTCAAGAAGAGTTGGTTCTGTTTTAAATTATCAATTCCCAGGCAACTCGGAAACTAATGATGCAAAATGACTTCCTTTGGCAACGGAAATTTGTGGACAAAAACGAATAAGATATGCAAAAAAGCAGTTTAGTTGATTTTGGTTGCCGGAGTCCCGAGTTATAATTGAAAATGTTTACGCTATTCGAGCTTGTATCGGTGTCAAACGCGTTCTGACCTAAAATCCCTTTGGCCAATTGTTGCACTTGGTGTGTCAAGATAGCACGACAAGATTGAAACTTTTTTCATATGAAGAGTGACAAAAATGCTCGAAGTTTTTTCGGGTTTTTTTTTAATATCTCATGATTGAAATCGAATTTTGGGGATCTGTGAAGGTCAAAAGATGAGGCCCAAAATGCACGTGTGACAAGTTAGCACGATGGCGACGACATTATGTTTAAACCTTTTTTTTTAGATTTTACTACAACTTATAAATTAGAATTTCTAAGTACATACGACCCATGTTGTATGCTTTAAGTTTTATAATAAATTAAGTTGAAGAAATAGTTTCAATAAAAAGTGGTTTGTAATTTGTTTTCTTTTTTCTAAATAAAACCTCCATAGGTGATTCAATTTCCGCATTTTATGCTGCCAAAGCAGTGACGACAGCGACGAATTGCGCTTTTTGCAAGAAATGCAACGTTCACAAACACACACGCTTACACGCATTCTAGCATCCAAAAACGGAAACATATAGAACGAGTAAAATGCTGTGTAGGTTGTGTGCTCTGCACATTTATGCACGAAAAGGGAAATGTGTTTTCAAGAAAAACCAAATATTTTCGTCGCGTTTCAATTACGGGCGAGTGAAACTGAGTTGAACGTGGCGGTTTTTGAGCAAAGAAAAGTCTGCGGGAATGAAAGCTTTTCAGAAAAAGGTAGTCTAAAAATCAGGTCAAGTAAATTTTAAACTTTTCTTTTACTTGATTTACAAAAAAAATCTTTCTAACAGTAATTTATTCTACCTTTCAGCATGCCCCCACTTTTTGATGGCTAATTTTTAAGGTAAGCAACCCAAACAAGACTAACCACTACAAGGTGAGAACACCCCATTAAATTAAGAAAGCTCGTGAAAGTGCCTGTCGTCGGCAAGGCAAGAAGAAAACAAACCAAAAACAGCACCGCAGAAAGGGATAATTTGCTCAATTAATTCGCGCAA
The DNA here is from genome assembly GCF_015732765.1 of Culex quinquefasciatus. Taxonomy (NCBI): domain Eukaryota; kingdom Metazoa; phylum Arthropoda; class Insecta; order Diptera; family Culicidae; genus Culex; species Culex quinquefasciatus. The sequence goes on from NC_051863.1 coordinate 39,789,244, forward strand.
GCCGGAGTAGGCGAAACTTGTTTGCTTTCGTGCAAGTTTTGACGGTTCTGCGAAGCAACAGTGCAGTGGGTAGGAAAAATTCATGTAGACAACATTTGAACAGCTTCTTACAGAGAAATGTGCAGACATGTGAGCAGTACCATCAATAAAAAACAGTGTTATTTTTTTTATATTTTAACAAGAATAAATATCGCACAAATTAGAAGAGACTCTTAATTGTTTCCCTAAAACTTGCATTTTGAATAAACTTCAACAATAAAATTGATTATCAACTTGCGTTATGTAGAACAATTTCAATTTCAAGAGCTAGAGCCGTTCACGAAGCTCATTTTTCCTGGGAGACCTCCAAACTACAACGAACAAGGGGTTTAGTTCCAAAATTTCACGCTCCAAATTCAAAATGTACCCAGCAGGCGGAGGCACTTCCGGTGAACTTTGTACAACCTGAGCCCGAGAGCTCTGGGCCCCTCGCCAAGTGAGTGGTGCAGCAGCAGTTTCGTCACAAATGGAAAAGGTAAATATTGGCGAAAGTTTCCCGCGCATAAAGTAAGGACTTTCGTTTGCGATAGAAATGAACCCACACGTGGTCTCAACCGGGTGGAGCACGTGCAGAGCTGGAGAAGGAATTGCTCGCGGAAGGTTGAAATATTGCCCAGCATAATTTAAAAGATTTTTTTTATGTGTGAAGTTTAGCGCCCCTACTAAAGTGTTAACGTTAGTTATCTTCTTTAAAAAATATATATTTTGCATCATATTTAAAATATACAAAAAAAAAAAACTAATCGTTGATGATGTTCTAACAAATTTCAAATCTCACAATTCACTAAACTCTACGAGAATCAACGGTGTATGATTCCAGAGTGAAAAAAAAACATCTCCGTGGGTTTCAGCAACAGTGCGTTTGATTTGAAAATAAATTAAACCGTCCCCCATCAGAATTTATTAATTTGACCAGCAAGCCACGAAATTAAATTGCGGTTTAAATGGCTGCCATCAGCACAATGTTCGCGATCACACATGGGTGATGATTACATTTAGGTAAGGTTGGTCAATTTTTCAGCCCTCTCATGTTTTTAGAATAGATTTTCAAAATCAAACAGAAAAAAAAAATCAAGTAGATAAAGTATAATGAAACTCAGACTATCTACACCCCGAAAATACAATTCAATGCATGTGTCGTGCAAAATTCACAACAAAAAAGTAAACTCCACCGAATTCGACCGTCCAATTTTATTCAATTAGCTTGAAAGCTCGTTCACTTGTCGTTTAATGTGTGATTTTTTTAAATCTCATGCTTAATTTAATATCACCGCTGCAAAAACAAACAGATAATGCACAAAAAGTGCAACAACACACATAAAAAAACCGGCATGCCTTGCACGAACAGGCAAAACCAATATTTGCATTATGCCCGTCCCCCGAGTTGAGTCGGCTGCGGCAGTGTTGCCAAACTCACGGCCACCTGACCTCTGACACGAGCTATCGCGCTATTTCGGAGTGGGAAGGAACAATGAAATTACTTTTTTTATTTGGTTCATAGCAAATCATATTCGAATAAAAAAATGTCGAGCACTAATATTAAGTAAAAATAAATTACGAAACTAAATTTTTCGCTTCAAATGTTTTAAAGTTTTCTAAAATAAACGATTAAGGAAAAAAAAGTCATCGCTGCTTTCAAAGAGTGAAATGTTTACTCGAGAAATAACTGAAAAATCTTTTTTTTTAGATTTTTGTTTTTAAATGGCAACTTTTTAATAACTGTTTAGGAAACTTGTCGAATAATGTATTAAAGTGTCATTTACTCATCAAAATGACAAGAAACAACTTTGTAGATGGTTGCAAATCGCTAAATATTATGAACATTTAGTTTTACTGAGTTTTTGAATACCGTCATCAGAGGTGACATTGGGACCCACGCAAAAGATCATAAAAAAATACATCCACCATCAAACATGTTTTTTTTTATAACTTTAGACATTGATGCCAAATCTTCAATATTTTGGGCTTGTTTCGAAGGCCTTTCGATAACTTAACCGATAATTGATCCGTTGTTTTCATAAGGATAAGTGAGATCCGACTTTGAAAAAGTACATTAACAGTCTCAACCCCAAGCCTGCAAACTGCGTTACAGTGATATTTGAAGGCCTGGGAAACAAGTAAAAAAGTACCAAACATCAATGTTTCATAGTGTTTTGGAATCGTCAAAATGTCTTCTTTAAGACAAAAATATTTGTACTTATGCATTTTGGGGCGGGGCTTGGGGGGGAGGGGGTGCACGAAAAAAACCCCGTGCAAAATGCGTTACAGTAAATTTGTAAAATTTATACCTCATACAATACATGTTCAAACCTCAATGTTTTATAGTGTTTTGGGAAGAGCTTCATCTGTACTTCACGTTAAAAATATAATAAAAGTACCGTTTCTTACAAGTTTCACTTTAAAAGTTTGATAAACTTTTATTGTATATTGTATTTTAGGAAAACAGTGGAAACATTTTTTTTTTTTCAGAAATACACTTATGCGACATATCAAACTTCATCAAATTTCATGGAAAAATATTTTGTATTAAAATTAAACCGATTCAGCTGAACCGGTTTACTCAATCGGTACAAAAGTTGAACCGGTTCACCATTACTATCACGAAATGTATCATCCGACATATCCGATTTCAAAACACTATAAAACATTGATGTTTGGTAGTATTTTGCGTATTTTCCAGGCTTTCGAAAAATCACTGTAACGCATTTTGCAGGCTTGGGGTTGTATCGGATTTTTTCTGTCATGGGGTTGTGACTGTTAATATCACTTAGGTGGTCATAACTTTAGACAGGGTTGCCAAATGGTCAATGTTTTGGACCCGTTGGAAAGGTCTTCGAATACCAATCAAGCGATATAAAACATGATGATATTTTGTGCATGGTTGTGCATGTAAATGGTTCTATTATGGGTAATTCTCCGTCAACTCACACAGCAGTTGCCCCGACCCCTCTTCGATTTGCGTGAAACTTTGTCCTAAGGGGTAATTTTTGTTCCTGATCACGAATCCGAGGTCCGTTTTTTTTTAAATCTCGTGACGGAGGGGCGGTACGACCCCTTCCATTTTTGAGCATGCGAAAAAAGAGGTGTTTTTTAATAATTTGCAGCCTGAAACGGTGATGAGATAGAAATTTGGTGTCAAAGGGACTTTTATGTAAAATAAGACGCCCGATTTGATGACGTACTCAGAATTCCGAAAAAACGTATTTTTCGTCGAAAAAAACACTAAAAACGTTTTAAAAATTCTCCCATTTTCCGTTACTTGACAGTAAAAATTTTTGGAACATGTCATTTTATAGGAAATTTAATGTACTTTTCGAATCTACATTGTCCAAGAAGGGTCATTTTTTCATTTAGAACAAAATTTTTCTTTTTCAAATTTCGTGTTTTTTCTAACGTTGCAGGTTTATTTTTTAAGAGTGTAACAATGTTCTACAAAGTTGTAGAACAGACAATTACAAAAATTTTGATATTTAGACATAAGGGGTTTATTTATAAAAATCACGAGTTATCACAATTTTACGAAAAAAAGTTTTGAAAAAGTTGGTCGTCATCGATCATGCCCGTTCATGGTCACCTGCGACAGACAAGGATGACGAAACAAAGAGAAACCCAAAAAGTAACTTTTTCGAAACTGTTTTTTCGTAAAATCGTGATAACTCGTGATGTTTATGAGCAAACCCCTTATGACTATATATCAAAATGTTTGTTATTGTCTGTAGAAAATTGATACACTCTAAAAAATAACCCTGCAAAGTTAGAAAAAGACGAAATTTTAAAATGAAAATTTTTGTTCTAAATGAAAAAATGACCCTTCTGAGTCAATGTTGATTCGAAAAGAACATTAAATTTTCCATAAAATGACATGTTCCAAATTTTTTTTACAGTCGATTAACGGAAAATGGGAGAGTTTTTAAAACTTTTATAGTGATTTTTTCGATGAAAAATACGTTTTTTCGGAAATCTGAGTACGCCATCAAATAGGGCGTCTAATTTTACATAAAAGTCCCTTTGACATCAAATTTCTATCTCATCACCGTTTCAGGCTGCAAATTATTACAAAACACCTCTTTTTTCGCATGTTCAAAAATCGAAGGGGTCGTACCGTCCCTCCGTCACAAGATATCAAAAAAACAGACCTTGGATTCGTGATCAGGGACAAAAATTACCCCTAAGGACAAAGTTTCACGCAAATCGAAGAGGGGTCGGGGCAACTTTTCCCGATTTCGTGTGAGTTGGAAGAAAATTACCCTTATTTAACTTCCGGAATTATACAAAAACACATTTTCATACATAACTTTTGAACTATGTACTTATGGAAACTTCAAACAATTCAATCTATTTTTTTCATAAAATTTAAGTACTGATCAAGGTTGTTAATCGATAAAATTTTCGAGGCTCGATAAAATCAACATTATCGTTATCGTTGTTTCGATAATTCTATCGGCGATTATCCTATCGCCGATAATGGACAATAACTATTTTTTATTTTTTTCTAAAATCGATTGTTTCACAAAGAACACATTTTTTGGAAATCTAGTAAGTTTCAAAATAAAATATGAACTCAAAATTGTTTACTAAGTACCGATTTTTAATCAAAAATGCTAAAATTTTCAAAATACAAAATATGTGTATCAATCAAATCGAAATTTGGTTTGCTTTTTCACGATAATATTTTTTTTGGAAAATATATTTTTTTTTACAATTCACCTTATTTTTCGAAAATACTCCAATTTTCAAAATACACAATATGGGTTTCAAACGAAGCGAAATTGGGTTTGCTTTTTCACAGTTTTGGAAAATATAAAAATTTTCACTAAATACCGTCGTCATTTTTTCGGAAATACTCAAATTTTCAAAAAACACAATATGGGTATCAAACGAAGCGGTTTGGTTATTGATAATTATATATTTTTTGGATAATATACAATTTTTCACAAATAACAATTTTTTTTTCGAAAATACTAAAACTTTCTAAATATGTAATATGGATATCAATCGATGCAAAATTTGGTATGTACACTTTTTTAGAGGTTTTTGGTAAATACTAAAATTTTAACAAATTATCGTATTTTATCCAAAGTACTCAAATTTTTAAAAGATAAGTTCAATCGAAGCAAAATTCGGTTTGGTTTTTGAAATTTATAGAGGTTTTTTTTTTGAAAATACAAAAAAAAAATCATAGAATACCGGATTGTTTCAAAAGTACACATTTTCTTTAATATGCAAAATGAATACCAAACGAATTTAATACTTTAATGCTTTTTCAGTTTATTAGAGATTTTTTAAATAGTAAAATTTTCATAAAATATCATATGTTTTCGAAAATACTCAAATGTTTGAAATATGCATATGATGTAAAGTACACAACATTTGAATGTGTTTAAATTTTGCTTCGTATGGTACCCATATTGCATATTTTGAAAATTTTAGTTTTTTCGAAAAAATAAAAAAAAAATTATATTAAGAAAAATCCTATCAATTGAAAAAGCTTTATAAATTTATATTCGTTGTATACTCATACGGCATATTTTGAAAATTTGGATAATTTTTCAAAAAGATACGGTAATTTGTGAAAATGTTAGTGTTTTTCAAAAAAAAACTGTAATAAATTGAAAAATTACATGAAATTTCAATTCATTTGATACCCATATTGCTTATTCTGAAAATTTTCGAAAAAATAAATATATTTACTACGGTATTGTGGAAAAACAATTGTATTTAAAAGAAATCTCCAATAAACTGTAGAAGCATACAAAATTTTGCCTCGTTTAGTACGCATATTGCAAATTATAAAAAAATTGAGATTTTTCAAAAAAATACTGTATTTTGTGAACAACTTTGAGTACATATTTTCATTTTGAAACTTACCACATTTAAAAAAAAAATCTTTATGAAAGCATTGCAAATTTAACATGATATGGTGGAATTAATCGATTTTAGAAAGATTTGAAAAATGACTAATCTTATCGCCGATAGAACTATCAAAATAACGATAACGATAACCATTAGCAATATCGTCAGACGATAATATTATCGACGATAATTTTAACAAAAAACAAGCTTGGTACTGATAAAAAAAAAATCGCAAAAATAACATTTTTAAGCATTTTAAAGTATTGAACATTGAATTATATTTTCATACGATCTCAGGCATTCCTTATTTGATTATCAACGCAGAAAAATGCATTTAAAATTGTTTTCAATAAGGTTGAATTTATTTCTATAGAAACTTTGAAGTTTCTTAAAAAATGCTTTTTGACTTTTCCGGATGATTTGTAATGGGAATTGCCACAAGGGAATTTATTTAAAAATTAAAAAAAGTTTCCCGAAAAGCTTTAAATATTTACCCGAAAAGGCCAAAGAATTTAATTATGTTGACATTTTGAAGTGCATCGTGTTATCGATGTTTTTCGAAAAACATGTTTTTTTTTAAAGCAACTATGCCTAATTATTATGAACAAAGCTATTCGTTGGTTTGATGGATAACTATTTTTTTCTCTTGGTGTCAAAAAATGAAATGAAAATGGTTTTTTTCTTGGAATACACATCTCCTCGATGATTTGAGTCATGGGAAAGGCACTCGCAATGCTTAACAGAAACAAACAATATCGATGGAAGAAAATGGAGTGATCCGTACTTTTTAAATCTAGATTTTCAATGATTGCAAAACGATTTTTATTAACCATTGCACCCATTTTTTTAATGGCCGAATTTCAGACGTTTTGATGAGATCGTTGTCCGGATCTGTCAAAAGACCTTGCGCTAGAAAGATTTATAGTCTAAGTTACGTTTTAATGTCTAAAATTATATCAGCTTTTCTTTTTAAACAAAATAACTCAAGTTTCTAAAAAAATTTGAGTAAAACTAAACGGCATTACAAATTACAGTAAAAAATTAAAGAAAGACAAAAAGCCTTATGCATTTACATTTTTATTGAGGATACGTTCAATTAATAATTTCTGCCAACTCTTGTGTACAAACTAGACACATGGCAATGGCCTCAGACGCATCAGCATCATTGAGCCTTTTTCGATTGTCACTTTCTCGTTTGTTGTGACATGGCGAAATTGAGGTGAACTTTTTTCCCGGGATTTTATTTATAATAGGGTTCAGTTTGTTTCATTATGTATTCGGTTCAGTGTATACAATTTCACGAAAATCCGTAACAAAATTTTGGTTTCGTTATTCCCGGAAAATCTGACCTTATCAATTTTTCATAATTATCAATTAATTTCATTCTCCGGCACGAGCCACATAAATATCCCATCGAAACAGCTGCAAAACGTCCAACATTCAGATAAGCCCCCCCCCCCACACACACACACACACACATCGCAAAATTGCTTTCGCTGGGAACACTGTTTGATTAATTGCACCCTGATGGAATTTCAATTACGTTATTTGTTCCGGGCCAGGTGAAAAATTCAAACTGGGATGCAGGTGCGGTGTTTACAGCTGATAGGTGGTTCCGGAGTTCCGCGAAGGACACGTTGCAGGTGAGATTATTTGACTCCGGGGTCGGGCCATCACCACACCCACCTGAAATCAAATGATCATAATTAACATAATTTCATAACATTGCTAGCGTTGCGCTGAAGCGGCCCAAACAGTAATTTTCATAATGAAATTATTGTTTGGATTGTGGCGAAAGCGAGAGGAAGGGTGGTTGAAATTTTCTAGTGTGAATATCATCCTAGCTGGAACAGGTTGAAACTGTCGGAGTGCTTAAACATACCGACATGGAGTGAAAGGTCGAACAAATGGTGATCAGTGATTTTAACATTTTTAAGCACGCTGTGCTGTGTTGAATAACAAATTAAAAAACTTTTTTTTTTATTTCGAGCACAGTTAAGGGGTTACCAGGCGCAAACGATCGCACTTTACTTTTATTTCCACTCATTTATATTGGATTTGATGCGGTCGTTAACCAAACTCGTGCCGCGCTAGACCAGGCAAAAGGGGTGACATTCCTCCCCCCCCCCCCCCCCACTCCTAAAGTCTGCTCGTCTAGTCCTGCAAGTTTATGAATAAATATTCCCACCAGCAGCAGCCACCCTCGGCAACAGCTACGTTCTAGTTTCATCGTCACAGTTGGAGCCACCGGTAAAATGTCGTGTAATGAATTGCCTTCCGGAATAAATCATAAATAATCGAGTCAAGACCCCAGTCCTTCCTCCCTTTCCCGTTCACCGATGGGGAAAACAGCGATTTGTGGGAAGAAAAAGGATTTTCTCGGAATTTACTCTCCCCCCCACCCAAAGCTCGCGTTAATAAGGTTGGAGATACTTACAACAAACTCAAACACACGCACACAGAAGCACACGTTTGGTGGTCTCCGCCCACACGCAAGCACTCATACACGTGTTGATAGGCAGTTAATTTTCCACAGTTGTAATGAGATTAGCAACGCCAATGGGGAGCGAAAAAGCCCCGTTTTCGTTCGGGGCTGGAAATCGACTAGACAGATCAGGAAAAACAGGGGTGTTTCGAGGAATAGTTTGTTCCTTCTTTTCGTTTTACATTTTTACATTTTTACATTTTTACATTTTTACATTTTTACATTTTTACATTTTTACATTTTTACATTTTTACATTTTTACATTTTTACATTTTTACATTTTTACATTTTTACATTTTTACATTTTTACATTTTTACATTTTTACATTTTTACATTTTTACATTTTTACATTTTTACATTTTTACATTTTTACATTTTACATTTTTACATTTTACATTTTTTTTACATTTTTACATTTTTACATTTTTACATTTTTACATTTTTACATTTTACATTTTACATTTTTTTTTACATTTTACATTTTTACATTTTTACATTTTACATTTTACATTTTACATTTTACATTTTTACATTTTACATTTTACATTTTACATTTTTACATTTTTACATTTTTACATTTTACATTTTACATTTTTACATTTTTACATTTTTACATTTTTACATTTTACATTTTTACATTTTTACATTTTACATTTTTACATTTTTACATTTTTACATTTTTACATTTTACATTTTTACATTTTTACATTTTTACATTTTACATTTTTACATTTTTACATTTTACATTTTTACATTTTTACATTTTTACATTTTTACATTTTACATTTTTACATTTTTACATTTTTACATTTTTACATTTTACATTTTTACATTTTACATTTTTACATTTTTACATTTTTACATTTTTACATTTTACATTTTTACATTTTTACATTTTTACATTTTACATTTTTACATTTTTACATTTTACATTTTTACATTTTTACATTTTTACATTTTTTTACATTTTACATTTTTACATTTTACATTTTTACATTTTACATTTTTACATTTTACATTTTACATTTTTACATTTTACATTTTACATTTTACATTTTACATTTTTACATTTTTACATTTTTACATTTTACATTTTACATTTTTTTTACATTTTTACATTTTTACATTTTACATTTTACATTTTTACATTTTACATTTTTACATTTTACATTTTACATTTTTACATTTTTACATTTTTACATTTTACATTTTTACATTTTTACATTTTTACATTTTACATTTTTACATTTTACATTTTACATTTTTACATTTTACATTTTACATTTTTACATTTTACATTTTTACATTTTTACATTTTTACATTTTTACATTTTACATTTTTACATTTTACATTTTACATTTTTACATTTTACATTTTTACATTTTTACATTTTACATTTTTACATTTTACATTTTTACATTTTTACATTTTACATTTTTACATTTTACATTTTACATTTTACATTTTACATTTTTACATTTTTACATTTTACATTTTTACATTTTTACATTTTTACATTTTTACATTTTACATTTTTACATTTTACATTTTACATTTTTACATTTTACATTTTTACATTTTTACATTTTACATTTTTACATTTTACATTTTTACATTTTACATTTTTACATTTTACATTTTTACATTTTTACATTTTTACATTTTTACATTTTTACATTTTTACATTTTTACATTTTTACATTTTTACATTTTTACATTTTTACATTTTTACATTTTTACATTTTTACATTTTTACATTTTTACATTTTTACATTTTTACATTTTTACATTTTACATTTTTACATTTTTACATTTTTACATTTTTACATTTTTACATTTTTACATTTTTACATTTTTACATTTTTACATTTTTACATTTTACATTTTTACATTTTTACATTTTTACATTTTACATTTTTACATTTTTACATTTTACATTTTTACATTTTACATTTTATTTTTTACATTTTTACATTTTACATTTTACATTTTTACATTTTACATTTTACATTTTACATTTTTACATTTTTACATTTTTACATTTTACATTTTTACATTTTTACATTTTACATTTTTACATTTTACATTTTTACATTTTTACATTTTTACATTTTACATTTTACATTTTACATTTTACATTTTTACATTTTTACATTTTACATTTTTACATTTTTACATTTTTACATTTTTACATTTTTACATTTTTACATTTTTACATTTTTACATTTTTACATTTTTACATTTTTACATTTTTACATTTTTACATTTTTACATTTTTACATTTTTACATTTTTACATTTTTACATTTTTACATTTTTACATTTTTACATTTTACATTTTTACATTTTACATTTTTACATTTTTACATTTTTACATTTTTACATTTTTACATTTTACATTTTTACATTTTTACATTTTTACATTTTTACATTTTACATTTTACATTTTTACATTTTTACATTTTACATTTTTACATTTTACATTTTTACATTTTTACATTTTTACATTTTTACATTTTACATTTTTACATTTTTACATTTTACATTTTTACATTTTACATTTTACATTTTTACATTTTTACATTTTTACATTTTTACATTTTACATTTTTACATTTTACATTTTTACATTTTACATTTTTACATTTTTACATTTTTACATTTTTTTACATTTTACATTTTACATTTTTACATTTTTACATTTTACATTTTTACATTTTACATTTTTACATTTTTACATTTTTACATTTTTACATTTTTACATTTTTACATTTTACATTTTTACATTTTACATTTTACATTTTTACATTTTACATTTTACATTTTTACATTTTTACATTTTACATTTTTACATTTTTACATTTTACATTTTTACATTTTACATTTTTACATTTTACATTTTACATTTTACATTTTACATTTTTACATTTTACATTTTACATTTTACATTTTTACATTTTTACATTTTTACATTTTACATTTTACATTTTACACATTTTACATTTTACATTTTACATTTTACATTTTGTTTTACATTTTTACATTTTACATTTTTACATTTTTACATTTTTACATTTTACATTTTTACATTTTACATTTTACATTTTTACATTTTACATTTTACATTTTACATTTTACATTTTACATTTTACATTTTACATTTTTACATTTTACATTTTTACATTTTTTTTACATTTTACATTTTTACATTTTTACATTTTACATTTTACATTTTACATTTTACATTTTACATTTTTACATTTTTACATTTTACATTTTACATTTTTACATTTTTACATTTTTACATTTTACATTTTACATTTTACATTTTACATTTTGTTTTTACATTTTTACATTTTTGTTTTTACATTTTACATTTTTACATTTTACATTTTTACATTTTTACATTTTACATTTTACATTTTACATTTTTACATTTTTACATTTTACATTTTACATTTTACATTTTACATTTTACATTTTACATTTTTACATTTTACATTTTACATTTTACATTTTACATTTTACATTTTTACATTTTACATTTTACATTTTACATTTTACATTTTACATTTTTTTACATTTTACATTTTACATTTTACATTTTTACATTTTTACATTTTACATTTTACATTTTTACATTTTACATTTTTACATTTTACATTTTTACATTTTTACATTTTTACATTTTTACATTTTACATTTTTACATTTTTTTTACATTTTACATT